>NW_028281081.1:742500-915000 GCF_059751285.1 Brachycentrus maculatus | reverse complement strand
CCGTGCGAATTAAAAAGAATGTCATTTTGTTCTTGGTTTTAAAACACCTAATGTCTCATTTTTTTAATATTACGATTCATAAAAAAAATAATATAATCTTAGAAAATAATTTCCTAATTTCACACGTCATATTTCTATTTAAGGATGAAGAAAATATTAAAATGCTTATGAAACAATGCAAACAATATCAAAGATTTTCAAATCGTTCTCTTATATTCATCCAAACTAACTGACTTACTGCCACATAGTATATATGTATTAATTTTCATCTGGGCTTTAATGAAGTATGTTATGAAATGGGTTTTACAAACGAGGGTAAATTATAAAGTGCAAAACAAGGAATTTCCTTTAAAACTATAGGGCTTACAATGTGTCATTGACTGAAATAAGTGATCACTTTGTTTATTTTGTGGCATTGACTACATTTGTACCATCATTTTACTAAAAAAATTAAAATTGTGATCATTATTATCCCTTTTGATTTCACAACATACATACAGAAGAACATAGAATTGTGGGTATTTAAAGAGCTTTTGATTTGTCAAAGGCTATTAGGGTAATTACTTTTTACATGAGCAATATTCATCATTCTACCCAATGTTTGACAATGACACTCGTCAAATTTCGGAAGTTGTATTTATCCTCAAATTGACACCTTCTTTCATATGATCTTGGCACCATCTTTTATTGAGTTAAGATTACTTTTAAGGCATTCTATTACAGCAGATATCCATGATTTATTCTGTTTGTTTTTAATAAAATAATTAGCAATATTTAAAATCGAAAGAAACATTGGTAATTAATGTCTTACATATAAATATATATATATATATATATATATATATATATATATATATATATATATATATATATATATATATATATATATATATATATATATATACATATATATATATATATATATATAGTCTTTGTGGAATGAATAAAACGGTTTTGGAGATTTGAAAAATATGAAAATTAAAAATTGATTACTAGGAGTGGAATGTGCTTTGAAATTCAATCTCCATAAAAATTCGTTTAATGTTTCGTATCGTGGCTAGATCGATATTTAATTTCACCTTGCATAAAATGATGGGAGCTTTATGGTCCGGGGTACGAATTATACCTTTGGGAAAATTGGGGCAAGTCTTTATGTGGTAGAAAGGCATCTTTACTACCCTCAATATACCATATCTACCGTATGATTTATGCCCGCGAGTAATAATGCAGTATCACTCCCTTAAAACTAAGTTTAAAACTAAAACGGAATAGCTGAATGTTTTCTTAGGAAATTTATGCATTTTTATTAATTGCAACGCAAATCACTTTTTGTAGTATCTATTTGCATTTTTAATTAAAAATTTATTCAGTAAATACCACCATTTCTTAAAATTTATTGTGACACGTGCTTTGATGCATTTTGCATTTCATTTTATTTTTTTTTATTAACATGAATTGTATACTTTTATTTCAATCACAATCTTAACATTTTTTTAAATTGCAGAGACCCATCAAGTCACCTTGTGTGTCTTGTCGGTGGAGTTCTTTTTTTAAATATTTTTATTTGTAGATTTATATTATCCACTGACACTTCGTGATGGAATTGCATTTTTAATTTATTATTAGATTAAAACCAATATTTTTAGCTTTTCCACTTTTTTATTTGACCAGCGACCGGGTTTCGTCGTTACCGACATCACCAGTCTGATGATGTCGGTAACGACGAAACCCGGTCGCTGGTCAAATAAAAAAGTGGAAAAGCTAAAAATATTGGTTTTAATCTAATAATAAATTTTTATTTGTTACCATTTCAACCTTACATACACACAAAAAAGAGAGAAAATTTAGAATATAAACATTGTACAATTTTCATAAAATTAACTATTTATCATTTACCCATTTCTTTATTTTGCCTTTGTTCCATATTTTATTTTGACCTCTAACATCCGTCGGCAACAAATTAAATTACCTTATTTATAAGTAAAACTTAAATTTAAAATAATTATATTTGATCACAAAGTGACTGCCGAATCAATTAACGAATTTTAAATAAAAATGTTAAATTTAAAAATTTGTTTTCAAAAGCTTAAATTTTTTATTTGAATCTTAGGCGTGCGGTGGTTTGACTTTGTGAGGATTGAAGAGATAAGGCGCAGGACGCAGCAAATCTTGGTCACAACTGTCGTCAAGAAAAGGCGATTCAGTTGGCTTGGCCATGTACTCCGCATGCCTCCCGAGAGCCGCCATCAAGCTTGCCTCTTTTACAAGGCATCAGGTTCGCGCCGCCCAGGACGACCACTGCTGACAATTCGTCGGCAGTTCTCGTCAGAACTTCGGGACGCGGATCTGACTTGGGAGGATGCAAGGGAGCTGGCAGCCGACAGAAAAGCCTGGAGACAGTTTGTGGACTCCATATGCTCCACCTAGGGAGCGGATATGGTTATTGTTGTTGTTGTTTGTATTCAAAAGCTCAATAAAGAGCATTTACATTAGGTTAAATTTCTCAAAATAATTAGAAATACTTACTTCAAAATAAACGTTCAGATTAGCGAAATAGCATTTTTATTACGCATTTGCCCTAGACTGGTAATTGAAGCGTAGGACTTCATGTTAACTTTTTATTTATTTATTTAAAATAACTCTTATTAAAATTATTAGCTAGACATTCTTCTAACAATCTTAAAAGTTGTAATGCCGTTCCCTCCAATAAAATGACTAATCTCTTGTGCTTGGAGAGAGACTTACGTTCATTGTTAAGCGTTCATGCTTATGAGTGACATTATAGTTTTTTTTTGTATTTATTATTTTATGTGTTTTTTTTCTTCGATTTACATGTATGTAAGACTTTTGATTAATAAAAAAAAATCCAATTCACATTGCATCTATATGACGCAGTGCCCTATGCACCATTACGTTTCAGTAGTATATGTTTTTTTATTTTTGAACATATGCACCATATTCCTGTTTGTTAACTCAAGCATGAAAATTTAATTTAATTTTCCAATTGAAATTCCATTAATTTTGTGCAGTGCCCTATGCAACATTGGGTATTAATAAGGTTCAGTAGTATATGGTTCTATTTTTGAACATACACACCAAATCAAAATTTAATTTAATTTTCAATTAAATGTGCCAATTATAATTCCGTAAATTTGGAACAGTGCCCTATGCACCATTAGGTCTATATAAGGTTCAGAAGTATATAGATTTATTTTTGAAAAATTATCCATATTCCTATATGTTAACCTCAAACGACAAAATTCTTTTAAAAAATAATGTAAAAAACTGTAGCTTCCGTATTACTGTTATGACAATATCAATTCTGTCAAAAGATACAGTTTTCCCGGGTTTCGCAAACGAAGTCTATTGAATTTGTCATAAAAGAAAGAAAAATAGTCAGAAATTGGCCGTTAAACTTTTTTACGTTCCATTTTGACAGGTTTTATTTTTACTGTCATAGTTTTAAGTGATTCGTTCAATTTTACGACTGTTTACGCTCAGAAATGGGTGCAATAAACGCGAGACAATGGAAAATATTAATTCACGATATTCAAATATACGTTTGCCCTAGATTTTCTTCGACATCCTTGATAAAAGTTTATCTGAAGGAAACGTGACGTGTCCTCAATAAATATAAACAAATTTAATTTATGACAGGGAATTAGGTAAGTAAATAAAGGATTTTTAAAGAAACAAGTAAAGGAAAGTTTGTCAATCTGCAGATCCTACAGCTTACTTGTTCATAACGGTAAATGTCATATTATTTTTCACCATCCGTTTTTCGTCATTGTTCTTATCACTTAGGGTCATGACAATTCTCTCTTTTTGTCTTCAAAACATTTGTAAAAGAAAATTACTTGTTTTTTACCAATTGAGTTTGTTTTATTATGAAGACTAGTTTTAAAAGCTATGCTTCCATCTTCAGGTCTAAATATGAATGTGTATATTTAGATCTGAGGACGGAAGCACAACTTTCAAACTAGTCGTAATAATTTAATTAATTCTGAATTAGTGGTTTTTTACAACTTCATCATGTCTTACCACAAAGTGAATGCTGAAACAATACTTAATACATTTTATGAAGATGTCCTCCACATCTTTTAATACAGTGTCATCGCCATCCGCATCGCTCCAACTACAGATAAACTTGTGGCAGCCCTAATTTGGTCAGTCATTTGATAATCACTTGTTTTATAATAACCCTACAGATGATATATCAATATTATAGGTGTCTTAATTAAGATGAAACATCTTTCGAATCTACTTTGGGCATATCGCCAGAAAGAACGAGAAGAGTCTTGAAAAACTGGTAGTAACAGGTACAGTTGAAGGCAAGCGGGCAAGAGGACGGTCTCCAACAAGATGGACAGACCAAATAAAGGAATTAACCGGATCCTCGCTAAACGCTGCCATCAAGTTGGCCCAGGACCGGGAAGAATGGAGAGGACTTGTGCACCAAGTGCCTGACATTCCAGAAGACCACGACGCTCAGCATTGAGCAAGAAGATGAAGAAAAACAAGAAGATCTTTCGAATTTTTCAGTTTTTTTTTAATGTAAAAGAAGATGAATGTCTAAGCATCTCAGGGCTTATGAACAAGCCAGAATTTGGTTGGCTTAAGTAAACGCTATGGACCTATGTAACGTTCAATATTACGTTCATTATTGAACATCCATATTGCATTAGCTTTTGGAACTTCTGCATATGCAATGGTCCTGAATGCCTTTCATGTAAGTAGTGATTTGAAAGTTTGGTTAATCGTGGCGCCATTAGTTGAGACATGTATGAAGAATCTTTTATAACTTTGAAATATATGTATATTTACTTTACTGTATACCTACTTATATTTAAAATACATGATTCATTTTCGACATGACCAGATTGAATGTTTTAAATAACAAAATCATTTTTGGCCATTCTCTTTCATTTTTCTCAATCATATTTGTGAAACATAATTTTGTGGTCATTCGAAATACCCAAACCACCTAAAAAAAGCAATATTTTCAATTATTCCTCAATATAAAACGTAATGTCTTACGTCATTATTTTACAAAACACTACCATATTATATTTCTGAAAAGATTTTCGTTAATAAAAACTTCCTAACACTTTCAAGTTTAATGGGAAAACTTAGTGCTTATTCGTGAAATCGTATTTATAGAAGTCTTATTATGTTTCATGATTTCCACCTAAAGCTTTGCCAATACATTTTTCGTTCACACCTTGCTAATGGAGTTTCCGAGCTTTTTCCTGCCTTTATACAATAAAAAGCAAACCCTTTCATGAGCCGAGAGAATAAATTCGATAAATGAAAACACCGTTGCAACCGATAAAAATGCTGCCGAGCTTTTTAAATCTTAAAGGTTTTTAAATAGTTACGATAGAACTTGTAACTTGAAACTGAAACATCGTTTCAGCGAAACTAGAATAAAGAAAATGTAATTTTAAAAAGTTTAATTTATACCAGTTTTTTTTCAAATTATATTTTCATTATTTATTTATTTGTTTATTTATCCTTAACCATATGTTTGTATGTATATTCAAATAAAAATTAACCATTTTTTTTCTACTTGAGTATTATATTTAACGTATTGAAGTATTACCGTGGATTGTTGAACATCTACATTACAAACTATTCGTTGCAAAATATAATACACAAGCAGTAATAACCAGTGTTATATTTATAATGCAACATGTCTTAACACAAAGGGATTGCCGAAACAATAATTAATACACATATGTGTGTATATATATATATATATATATATATATATATATATATATATATATATATATATATATATATATATATATATATATATATATATATATATATATATATATATATATATATATATATATATATATATATATATATATATGTAAATATATATATATATATTTATATATAAATATATATATATATATATATATATATATATATATATATATATATATATATATATATATATATATATATATATATAAATATATATATATATATTTATACATATAAATATATATATATATATATATATATATATATATATATATATATATATATATATATATATATATATATATATATATATATATATATATATATATATATATATATATATATATATATATATATATATATATATATACATATATATATATATATATAAATATATATATAAATATATATATTTATATATATATATATATATATATATATATATATATGTATATATATATATATATATATATATATATATATATATATATATATATATATACATATATATGTATATGATGTGTAGGAGTATGTCATGGGGTAATTTATATTTTACATTCCCCATTATATTTTATGATTGGATTTACATTTTGCGAATTCGATTTCAATTTACTCACCCTTATACAATTCGCTACTTTTTCAGACTTATCGATTTGATATTGAATTATATCCCGTTCGGCGACTGACAACTACATTTATTGAATTTCTTCTACTGAAAACCTGAAGCTTTAAATTCATAAAAAAGCTTGCTTTCATTTCATTTCAGAAATGTTTCAGCAACGAAAGCAAAACATTTATTACCTACTAACTAACCACCACGCCACTTTCTCGCACGGGTAGGCAGAGTTTGTCTTTGCAAACAACGTTCGCCTCTTCCACATTCATGCACCACCTTATACATTCTTCTAACCTTTTCATCTCACCAATAGATGTCTCTTTTCTAGTGATTCAAGAACAATGTTTCGAAATTGGTTCATCTATACCAAAGATATAAAGCTTCCAAGGATTTGAGTACTGTGGTTGTCAATAATGAGTAGAATTAGTGAATGTTACACGTGTGTAAAGTGATCACTTCAACCAGCCTACGACGGTCGTCAGCCACGTAAATGCCCAGGCATTCATATTCTTCTCCATATTTGATGAGATGTCAAAAAATAATATTTGAAATAACTCCTATAACTTGAGATACTCCAGATTTGTGAAAAAGTATTTGGACACTTGACATGTTGGTTCTTTAATATTTGGTTTTTTGGGTATTTTTTTACGAAGCTTTTTATTGAGTAGAAATTCTTTCATTTGTATATGTGGTCCGAATCCTGGATTTTAATCACATACATGAGAAACGCCAGAAAATATAATTTTCTCTTTATTATTTTTTTACATTTCATCAAAGATGAAGAAGAATATGAAAGTCTGAATATTTACGGCGCTGACGACCGTCATAGGCTGGTTTAAGTGATCACTTTACACACGTGTAACATTCACCAATTCTACCCATTGTTGACAACCACACTACTCAAATTCTTGGAAGTTCTGTGTTTCTCTTTATTATTTACAATATTTTAATTGAAATATAATACAATTTGATGAAATGCACGAATCCAGCCATAAAACTGTCCAAGTACATATAAGTTTGATGAATAATCGCAACCGAGGTAACTATTGCGTGTATAAGGGCTGTTTTCAGTATTCCCTTGAAACGGCGATACCATTTCAGCGCTCTTCTTAAAAAGTTCTAACTAGCGTTCAAAATAATTCGAGAAACGCCAAATTATATCAAACGGAAGCACGCATAGCTAACTTGTAAAACATGATAGGTTTGGGTACCATTTACTTGTAAGTAGGTATTATATGCTTAGCTACTTTAATTTCTATACAAGAAGGATTACGTATGTGAAAACACGTATGTATTTCATTTTGACTTTTACATATTTTTTACGCAATATGATCATAAATCATGAATTCTAAGAGTACATTGGTAATTGTTTCCTGTAAATTAAAGGTAGCTTTATCACACAATTTTTCACCTTACTGTAAACAGAACTAACATGAAGACGTTTGTGACTTTTTATTTTAATATATTCTTATGCTAAACCAAAAATCGCTTTGCTCTTCTTAGAAGAGAATCCTTTCCCTTCCATGTCATAAAACATCAAATATGATACTCATAGGTTGATAACTAAAGATATTTTTATCAACAGTACACAACCATGACACACGATTTACACACAACGAAGGTTTGATAGTCTCAAGAATTAACAATAAATATGGGAGTCGATCACTGCAATATATCGTTCCGAACATTTTTTATTTGTTGCCGACGGATGTTAGAGGTCAAAATAAAATATGGATCAAAGGCAAAATAAAGGAATGGTTAAATGATCAAGAGTTTATTTTATGAAAATTGTAAAATGTTTATATTGTTAATTTTTCTCTCTTTTTCAGGTGTATATTAGGTTAAAATGGTTAAAAACAAAAAAAATGTATTCAAAAAGAACTCCACCGACAAAACACACAAGGTGGCTTTATAGGTCTCTGTAAAATTATTTTTTTAATGTTAAATTTATGATTGTATACAATTTATGTTAACAATGAAATAATTAAATTAAAATAGATTTTAAAAAAATTAAAAAAGTAAAAATAGGTGAAAATATGAACGGATTATTTATTTGTATTTTCACATGCTGATGAGACCATCTGAAGTTCTCGAATCTTGTTGTGTAAGCATTAATAAACTCAAAAAACAGGTATTGTTGTGTAAGCATTAATAAACTCAAAAAACAGGTATTTTACAAGTATTAATTTATTGTATTTACGAGTACACGAATCGATACAACAGCAATGCATGAGTTTCACATTATGCTTATTTACGGCTCATAGAAGATCCTCGAGAATCCTTTACTGAAATTAATAGATTTCTGTTGCAAACTCATATTTACTGTATTTTTTTTTGTTTTATTTATTAAAACACTTGATTAATATCATTTATTAAGTTTTATTTCATTACACACGACTAGTTTTGAAAATTACAGATTTTTTCATCAACAGGTGATAACAAAATCTGTTATGTAGTCAAATGTACATCTGTAATTCTTGAAACTAGTCATGAATAATGAAATATAACTCAAAGTGTTTAATTTTCAAAATTACATTTAATTACACAAAGTTAATACTGTATCAATAATTAATATGAATGTGTTTTTGCTAAGGCAAATGACATTTTTGGTGACGCTTTGACAATTATAGAATTTCAATAAAGTAAATTTTAAACGAGTAACAAACTATGCTAACTCGAAAGTTGGATGTAATGTAAAATCAAAATCATGCCTTATTAGAAAAAAAACATGGAAGAAGTAGTCAGTATGTATAATGTCAAACTATGCTAACAAACTATAACCACTAAACTGCATCAATTTTTGATGCAGTTTAGTGGACTTAATTTTAATTTTTAAAAATTTATTAGCATAGATAAATTATGAACATAAAAACATCTTTAATAATAAGTTTAAAAAATCTTCATGTCTTTCTGCGCAATTCAAGCTAGAGTGATTTTCTCCTTTATGGCGCTTTCTCATTAATATTATTCTCGAAATGTCGCAGGACGATAAATTCTCAAGGAGATGTAGAGAAGCCTTTAAACATTTTAACTGACCACTTTACCGGCTGATAGTAAAGTACGTAATGGTGAGGCTTCTCCGCTTTATAACCTCACCATCTATCATCTATAGAGCCTTAGACTCCGGAGCGTTTATCAGCGTTTTGCAACCACTGAACGTAGTTAAAAAAGGTATAAATTAAGTGTTTTGAAAATGTTTCTGAAAAGCTTTCAGTTCAGGTTGAAAGCTTAATAAACGTACGTTGAATATACACAAAAAGCAAGATAACATATCATTACATCTGTAGCCTACTTTAAGTTTTTTTAAAAGGAATAATAAAGTATATATTTCCAGATGCTTGTCTGCAGGTAGGAGGATAGTAAGGATAGGGAAGGTAAATGTGAAAAATATTTCACAAACACCCTGACCAATTGAAAATAAATCTTTATTTAATTCAATTTGCAATTTGCGGGAATCGAACCCACGACGCCAGTTTTGCAGTCGAGCGTCTACCCAATTACGCCACAGTTCCTTTAAAATAAATCATTTAATTTTTTTGACATCTCAACAAAGAAAAAGAATAATATTGAAGTCTGGATTTTTACAAGGCTTATGACCTATCATATGCAGTTTAAGTGATCACTTTACATACATGCATCATTCACCATTATACCCATGATTGACAATCACTCTTCCCAATTTTTAGGAACTCATATATTATCAATCTTATGACACAGTTCACAAAACTCATCAAGGTTAGATTGAAAAAGCTTTTAGGTTATAAGCTCTCTTAATACTAAACTTCTTTATTCTTCTTCATTTTTGTTGTGATGTCAAAAATGATGTAGACATATTAAAATATTTTTAGTTATAAACATTTTATACGAGTAATGATAATGTCTCAATAAGACGAAACGCGTCACATATCATATTTGTAAATAATAGTAAAATTCAATCCAATAACCCTGTTTAATTTTTCGACATAAAACCCAACAATTCAATATGGAATTTTACCAAATGTCTGGAGTTACAATAAATACTTTATACGATATTGTTGTTAATTTTTCTATTTCAGTGTAAAACAAAAAACACATTCTCCATATACAAATGTTAAGATCTCGAAAAAGATACTAACTAACAAACCATCAGGCCACTTCCCCGCAGGGGTAGTCAGAGAGAATCGAACGCCACACCACTCTGTCTTTGCAAACATTCTTTGCCTCTTCTACATTCATGCATCTCCTCATACATACCCGACGATTATTACGACTTCTGACCCGGCCGCTTTCAAGTATTCGACATACCTGATTGTGCCAAGTTTTCCTCGGTCGTCCTCTGCTTCTTTTTCCAACTACATTCGCCTCATAAATTTGTTTAACCGTTCTTTCTTCACTCATACGCTCCACATGTCCAAACCATCTCAACACACCTTTCTTAATTTTATCGATAATGCTTATCTCAGCCTTACATTCTATCCTTATTTCACCATTCGAACATCTATCAAACATCGTTTTGCCACACATTCATCTGAGGGATCGCATTTTGACTGCATTCAGTCTGCTTTCATCCTTCTTTTGCTAACTCCGTGCTTCGCTTCCATACATAAAGATACTAAACATTGTTAATTCTAATATTTTATATAATATACGTGCAAATATTTTTATTTCCATATAAAAACAAAAAAAACGCAAATTAATCGCAAAATAATGCGTACCAATTTAACTTTTTTTCTTTCATCTTCCTTTATATTGATAGATAAAAATACACAACAATTTTTTTGTTTATTTTTCTCATATTGTATATCTTAAATAAAACTTTCATCACTCTGTAATCTGTAATGGAGGCGAAAATCCGAAATTTATAGACCGGCAAGAAAATGATTGTTTTTTGGAAATGTCATCATCACACCAAAGTGCTTTCGGCGCAAAATATTTTCCGCTCCCGAGATGACTGGCAAATTTTCCTGAAAACTGAAAATTGATTTTCATGGGGCAAGCTTCATTTTCATACACTGATGAATGAATGACGGATGGGGGCTATCAGAGCTTGGTATCTTTATTCATAACCGTTGAAGATATACAATTTTAGAAAAATTTTCATGAAATTCTGAAGAGAAATATGCACATGTTTTAATAATTATACCACGTGTTTTAGGCAGAATTGTATGACAAATATTGCAATTTCATTTTTTTTTATTGGCGTATGCGAATCTTTTTAAATTTAAATAAGCAAGGATTGCATGTCTTTCTAGTACTTTCTGCTTCTGTTCCTTAGAGTAGACAATAAATCATTTATGATCTACTATTTTCATGGATTGAATTTAGTGTCCAGTTGAAGTTTAAACAGGGATGCCATGTGAAAAAATTTTATAATTATAATCATAAATGTAATTAAGGGTGGACAATTTTTTTTACTATATTTAAGATCAATTTAAGAAATCAAAAAGTTCAAGTCGTTAATGTAAATCATTATTTCTAAGCAGGACTGCGTTTATAAAAGAAAGAAAATAGATATTTTTTCCACTTTTTTAAAAGACCAGTGACTGAGTTCAGATGTTACCGACATTATCAGTTCATTGGCTTTTAACGAAACTAGGTCAGTGTTAATAAAATTCAATTAGTAGAATCAATTAAGTCTTATAGTTTTTTCTTCCATATAAATGACTATTTATATATATATATATATATATATATATATATATATATATATATATATATATATATATACATAAATATATATTAATTTATAAATATATGTATATTCAAAGCAGTTGTCACGATATCGGTCTCATCGTCTAGAAAGGTCAATATATGAAAGTATTTAAGGGCCTGCAGGTTGAAAATGGAATTGGGGATGTTACCAGATTCCTGAAATTCGGAGAAAAGGTACGAAAGGGTAGAGATAAGATTTCCAAGGGTAGCGATTGGAATGAGAATGGAATATTTCAAATTCATCGGTATCTGACCACCAAATCTTGCGACGTATTGAAACCCGAACGGGTAGGTACCTCAAATTATTTGAATTAAAATAGTTTTATGCTGTTTGGCCACGAAGATGAACATATGTGGCTCAGCGGAATTCAAATTGATCTGGTTGATGCATCCAACAACCCAGACCCTATTTGATTCAGGGTTCAGTGGCCTAGAGAATAATTGCAAATGTATACTGTATCCCCTTTCAAAATCATCCTCATTATAATAGTGTTACATATATTGACATAATTACATATATGATGAAGTATATGGAAGTTTTATATTTTTCAGGGATATATATTTATAGGGCTTATGAACTGTCAAAAAATGGTTAAGTGATCATTTTACACACGTGTAACCACAGTGTAAAGTGTGGTACAATTTTATTTACATATATTAGTATTTATTGAATTTTTCATCATACTTTAAGTACAAGTATAAAACAAAGTTTACTGATGTTCTCACACAGAATTTACACTGCGGGCTTAGAACGCATTTTACAGTACTTATTTATATTTAAAAAAATATATGAATAGTTAATTGTTGATAATATTTAATCCAGTAAGACATAGCCGAATGATGTGATCTATTTCAGATCTACTCACTTCTATTATTAATTCATGAATATTTATTTTTTTACGTTACTTAATGACATAATTGGTAATGAAAGCAGGTGGTACAACTTTATAAAATAATATTTAAAGTTGCTTTTGACCAAAAGAGGTATGTGCTAGAATTTTGTTCGATGTATATCAGTGTTTTCGGTCTTGCTGGTCTATGTATGTTTTTGTATTAAATGATGGTGATCAGTGTGTTTTGTATATAAAAACTCTTACTCTCTATTGAGATTTCTAATTTATTTGATTTTTTTAATGAATAACCCACAAAGCCCCTTTAAGAAGCTTGTCTGCAGGAAGGAGAGTAAGGTAAGGTATATGTGAAAAATAAATCTCAAACACCCAGGCCAATTAAAAAAGTTATTTCTTGAATTAATTTAGCAATTGGCAGAAATCGAATCCGCGACGCAAGTTTTGGAGTCGAGCGTTTCCCCAACTACGCTAAAGCACCTGTTTAAATATTCAATTTCAATCAAGTCCGCTCCTATGAATTAATGGTGATAAGTCTGTTTTGTATAAAAAGACACCCAGTCTCTATTGAAACAACAAATGTATGTTGAATTTCAAAGTTGTGTACTGCCATAAATTAATGAACCACGTGATTTTAAACAAAATAACAATCGTTTCTAAATTTAAATCGAATCGTAAACAGACGCCAGCGCCTGCATAAGTTCTGTGAGAAATTTACTATTCAGCTGAAGAACGATTTCAGTTTATTTTTGAAAAGAGTAAAATAACGTCTTTATGGAGCTTTCAAATTTGTATCGGAGTACCACCTGTGAGCGTATGGATCCTTGTTTGAAATTTCAACTACAACACCACAAAGTTTCATGGCACTTTATGAAAAATCCTAACTAAAAAGTCTTTCAGGCAAGGGCGCTCTTAAATGCGAAGGGTATACTTTTTACTCGGGTTGTTTAATTTGCTTGTACAATTCTCGTAGTGAAGTTATCGTTTTATGTGGTGGATTGCGGATGCGCAGTGTAGTTGCGTCAGTATTCATCCGGCTTTTGTTTGGGTCGGGTGTGCTTTGAAGGAGGGGGAGAATCTCTTCGCCTTTTGACGTACTAAATGACTTTTTGAAGCTTTCTGACGTTTAGAAGGATGCCAATAAACACGCGTTGATGTCTTCAACGAAAGTTTTAAATTTTATCAGATTTATTTCGTGAACATTTTAATATTTTAACACTACAAATACACTTTTTATTTAATAGTTAAGCCTTTAGTTTACCTCTAGGTTTATTTATTAATCCTTTTTAATTAAAGAATTTCATTTTCTTAATGAAAAAATTATCAAATTAACGAAGTGAATTTTTAGTATGTGATGTGTTTTTAATTAATTACAATAATAAACAGACAATTAATTTTTTATTTAATTAAAGAGAAGACTCTACAAAAAGGTAATTATCAAACATAATTTTTTTTCAACATTTTTTTCTTTTATTTAATTTTTAAACATGATTTATTTTTCTTTATATTTAAGCAAAAATTCCTGTTTTTATTGAGGTTGATTTTTTTTAAATATAATCATATGTTCTATTGTCCGTTTCCGTAGTACAGTAGTGATCGCATTCGGCTACCATGCTAAGGGTCCAGACTCTTTAAAATAAATACATGCAAATTATTTTACTTCTTAAATTCTGCACTAATGCCTATACGGCTAGATTGACCACTTTGCATTTACGTAATTTAAGATCAAGATAACACTGCGTCAACACAATGCAGTGGTCTATGTATTATTAGTTGCAAATAACGATTAGAAGAATAAAAAGATACTTATATTTTTATATTCATCCTTCGAGACATATTAAAGTATTTAAGGAGCAACTATATTTTTTTAAATCAATGAAATTCAACAGTTGTAGAAATATAATAAAAAGCTTAGTCTTTTAATTGTAATGAGAAACATTTATGCTTTATTTGTTTGAATTGTATGTATTTTTACTAAATTGAATCTTTATTTTATTAAATAAATAATATAAACTGTTTCATGAATTGATTCGGCAGTCACTTTGTGGTAAAATCTATCAATTTTTAATTAATGTTTTACTTAGTAAATAGCACTATTATACTGGTATAGTAGTATTTACTAAGTAAAACATTAATTAAAAATATAAACTGTCATAATATGGCTTAATTCCATTAGTATATGAACTGGTTTGTAAAGTTACAAAATACTTTCTAATAACTAATCCATGTTCAGTTGTATTTTCTGAGAATCGAAATGAAATTGTGATATATAAATAATTTTAATAAATTGTGAAATATAAATGTAATCTCTGTTAATTTTAATAAGATTTGTTTGTGCTTTATTCATTAAAACTCTTAGTTTATTTACTCTTTTGTATGTATGGTATCCGCCTCCGTAGTGTAATGGTCAGCATGCTCGCCTACAGTTCTGGAGGTCCCGGGCTCGAGTCCCAGGGGGTTTTATAAATATATGTGATTTTTTCCTCAAGTGGAGGGCTGATCACCTTTCCTTCATGTGTAATCGATTGAGATAACACTGCGTTTATATGAAGCAGTGCCCTATGCACCATTGGGGTGCGGTAAGGGTTTTATTATTATTATAATGTACGTGGTGTAAATAAATTTTAAAAGTCACAACTCAGCTTTTACCCTTTAGTGTGTATACGAGTATTTAACTTTTCACAATAATCAATCAGTCAAAAAACAATGTTTTTGGATAAATCACTTTCAAATAACAAATCCTTGTTTGATAATATTTTCAGCACGAATTGAAATTGATGACGAAACAAAAGGTATTGAAAAATTATCTCCTAAAGTTTTGATTGATCGTTTAGTAATTCGTTTACCTGTTTTAAATGAGCTGTTAAATTCCTTGTTCTCTTTGTGTGGGAAATTTAAATGACTGATTATTTAAACTCTTCGGGTATTTTGTCATTCATTCCTTCCTTTAGATGTAATATACATGTAATACAATACAATAAATAATAATCTTACTTTAATTGTTGGGTAATATATCCAAAATAAAACAAGGTTTATTGGATTGAATTCTGCATTTATTTATGTATATATTTATACGTGACGCGTTTCGTCTTCTTAGGACATTATCAAACACTCTTTATCTCATTATCAAACACTGTTGAGTATTAATATATACATAAATAAATGCAGAGTTCAATAAAAAAACGTGTTTTATTGTGGATATATTACCCAACAATTCAATATGGAATTCTACCAATTGTTAGCCGTTACAATAAATAAATAATCTTACTACAAAGTCAATTGAATCTTAATTTGTTTCATTATTATGAGAGAAAAAATATTTTGCTTTGTAATACAAATAAATATAAATTAAATGTGATGCCATCAAAAATGTCAAGGAATAAATAATCTAATCAAAAATATTTTAGAAGATTATTTTTTGTATTTAACATATCGCTCACTCCTTTCAAGAACGTCATAAACCAAAAATCATCAATTTTCAGTTGTGCATATATTCGGAATGCCCAGAAAATGTTCTTAATCCCAGCAAAAGAGGCATATTTTTAACATAATATTTACCCGCTACAGGGCAGAAAATGTTGTTTTTGCATTTTGAAGAAAACGTATTGTTTAATTATTTTTTTAAATATAGGTACTAAATATTTTTCAAATGGAGAAAAAACTTTCAGGTTTTACCTTTAAAGATCTGTTGCAGAGTAAAAAGTTCAATAAGTGACTTGATATTTATTGTTAATACATTGTATTATGTTTTTACACTTGAAGAACGTTCTCCTGAAAAATCAAGTTTTTTGATTTATGACGTTCTTGAAAGGAGTGAGCGATATGTTACTTGTACCACTATATGTTAAGTATAGCAATTTTTCAGTTATTTTCATCTAATAGCGGTGCCATCACGGTCAAAAAATTTTTTTTAAATATCAGAAACTATGACTCAAAAGTCACTCAAAAGTCACAAAAGACACTAACCACGGGATCACAACCCGACACTTAAAATCTAAATATCGTCACTGGCTTGAGACAGAATCTGACCATAAAGCAACTATATTTTTAGTTGTGTAAAAAAACGTACACATTTGTCACATTAAACTGTGTTTTGATGGTAATAAATGTCACAATAAACTCATTTTGTTTTTTATTTATCATTCCTGCAATAAGCAGTACGCGAGTTTGTGTTTTTTTTAAGTGGTAGTCAAGAAAAACTATTAAAGAAACACTGATTTATATTATTTTTTGACATCACAACAAAGATGAAGAAGCATATGAAAATTTGGACGTTTACGGGGCTTACGACCGTCATAGGCTGGGTTAAGTATTCACTTTACACACGTGTAATATTCACCAATTTTACCCATGATTGACAACCACACTACTCAAATTATTGGAAGCTCTATATCTGTATATGATCCAATTTCGAGGCATTGTGCTTGAATCACTAGAATTCCACTAGAGACATCTATGATGAGATGGAAAAAGCTTTTTATTTATTTATTTATATTCTTTATTTGGGAATTGTACAGCTTACATATAAAAAAAAGATATAATAAACAATAGTTACATTTACAGTAATAAACATTACATTAAATTAACAAAAAATAGTTAGGTACGTTAAAAAAAAAACAAAAAAATATTGATGTTTAGTGACATTCTACTAAATTCAAGCACTTTGTATCGAATTGGTAAATGTTACATAAAGTGATCACTTAAACCAACCTATAAAGATCGTAAACTCCTTAAATGCCTAAACTTCCATATTCTTCTTTATCTATATTGAGGTGTAAAAAAGTAATATAAACATAAATCCCTATTGGAGATAATCCCGATTTGTAAATAATTATTCGGACACACTCAAAATGTTGCAAACCACTGATTTATTTGGTTTGAGTCAAATAATTTTTGAATTTCGCTTAATGCCCTTATAAGTGCGCAAATACTTTAGATATTTGAGATGAACATTTTTGACGTCTAGGAACAATTTCTCTTCGAACGAGGCGATAAAAAGTTTTATCAAATAAGCACGGCTATTAAATTCTTAGGCAGGTAATGAAGGAATGAAAACTGGGAACTTCTCGTATTCTTTTCAAATTGTTTTTGAGAACGACGTTATGAGTGGGACCGGCATTTTTCGTAGCAAAATGTTTTTTTTCAGTGCCGAATCGTCAATAAAAAATTAATGAAGAAAATATGCCTAAGACTCGCGCGTTAACCAATTTTGAAACATTATTCTTGAATCACTAGAACTTTACTAGAGACATCTATTGGTGAGATGAAAATAATATATTTCTTTTCATCTCATTAATAGATGTCTCTGGAGGTCCCGGGTTTGATTCCCAGGGGGGTTTTATAAATATAAGTGATTTTTTCACTCTAATATTTATTCAATATTACACTGGGCTGGTACCTGAAGTGGAGGGCTGATCACCTTTCCTTCATGTGTAATCGATCGAGATAACACTGCGTTTATATGAAGCAGTGCCCTGTGCACCATTGGGGTGCGGTAAGGGATATTCTAATATTATAATAGATGTCTCTAGTGAAGTTCTAGTGAGTTCTAGTGAAGATTACAAAGAACATGCGTCTTTGCCACATAACAAAAACTTAATCAACTCAGCCGTAGATGGTGTAGAGAACTTGCATGTTAAATAAGGCGTCAACTAAAGGATAAATTCAATATTAAAAAAATGGGCAGTGTTGTTGTCAATCATTGGTAGAATTCGGAATGTTCCACTGTAAAGAGTGATCACTTTAACTAGCCTTTGAGAGGCCTTAAGCCCTGTACATATATATTGAGATGTCAATATGTTAAAATTTCTTCTAAGTGGAGAGCCCCTGATTTTTTAACATAGATTTAGACACACAAAAAATGTTAATAAACATTTTTTTTCTTTAATTACGAATTTAACTAAATGCTTTGAACAGTTTAGGGCTAGTCAAACTGCAGAAAGGTAACATTTGGTAACACGGCAGTGAAAACGTTCACATGATTATTACAGGAAGGCGCTTCCATATTCTCCTTCATCTATGTTAAGATATCAACTTATTTTATTTATAATAAAATTAAGAAAGGTGTGTTGAGATGGTTTGGACATGTGGAACGTATGAGTGAGGAAAGAACGGTTAAATAAAATTATGATGCAAATGTAGTTGGAAAAAGAAGCAGAGAAAGACCGAGGAAAACTTGGCACAATCAGATATGTCAAATACTTGTAAGCGGCCGGTTCAGGAGTCGTCGTCGAGTATGTATGAGGAGACGCATGGATGTAGAAGAGGCGAAGAATGTTTGCAATGACAGAGTGGTATGGCGTTCGATTCTCTCTGCCTAGCCCTGCGGGAAAGTGGCGTGATGGTGAGTTAGTTAGTTAGAAGTAAAATTTTCCATTGCAATATCAACCGCCATTAAACGCCTAAGTAAATAAAATATGACCCATAAAGTAATTTTGGGTCCTGTATTGTTAGTTTGGTGTAATGGGGTGGAAATTTTACACAATTTGTTGAGTCTGAATTTAATATCCTGCCACATTTCGGCCCATCGAACCACAGGCTTAGCGTGATACGAACATCGCTTCCAGGAGGGTAAGCAGAGGTGAACAAATTCGGTTTTTGACTAACGTAAACCCTCGTGTATGACAAAAAATATTAGCTTTTAATTTATTAACTGGACATTTCTACTTACAAAACATATGGGCCTAGTAACGCTGTGCCACTCTAAAATGAAAATAACTTCTTATCCTCTTTTTTTCTTCTGCCTTGTGAGAGAGACTTGTATACAATATTAATTTTTTGCACTGCATTACGGATACAATGATTAAAGAAAACACTTTTTTTATACCACTTGAGTTTTATTAAAGACTACATTTTTCGGAAGTTAAACTTCCATCATTCAGGTCTCTATAGTAACTTAAATATAAAATATAAAATTTTTCTATAAATAAGGAGAGGGGAAAGTTAGGGGGAGGGGGTTAGTCAGTTAGTTAGTTAGAGGGAGCGGAGTTTGAAAACAAAGGTGAAGAATTATTATTAGAATTAATTTTTTTATGGATTTCTAAATTTTCTAAATAATTCATAATTTGGCCTTTATGTGGAACAAGGTATAATAATTTAAATTTTAAGTGTTCTCTTCAATCATTGTAACATGTCTTACCACAAAGTTAATGCCGAAACAATAAATTAATTCAGGATATATGAAATAGAATATTTTAATATTTTTTCTTTGTTTCGATTTTTTTTGTTGTTTTATTTATCATGAATAACAGGCATCTTTTTAGTAATTAAAATTAAATTAGTTAAATGCTGCCACAAAGGTTGATGATACTGAGGAACATATGAAATAATTCAATTTCTCATTCATCGTTCATTTTGTGTAATACCACTTTAAAAAGTACACAAAGTGACTGATGAATGATAAGGAGAGTGTTATATTACCTTACCACAAAGTTTAAAATGCTTTTAATATGCAAAATATAATTATATTTCCTCCATCCCTCGTCCGTAACTAATGGTGTATAGGTCAATCTGATGCAATGTTAAGTTGATCGTGAATCATATGAAGACAATGAGAATAAATGGTCTTATAATTCAGGTACCTGTCCAGGGTTATATTAAACAAATATTATTAATGAATGAAAAAAAAACACTTATATTTATTATGACACCCCAAGAATTGAATTTAGAACTTCCAACATGATAGGCAAACTTGGAAATCACTACACTATGGAGGGGGATGAAAATATTTCTCAGTATTTATTATATTACATAAAAAAATTGTCATTTACAACATTTTGAGTGTGTCCAAATACTTTTTCATTAATCTGGATTATCTCCAAATATTTAGTTGAGTTATTTTTACAACATTTTGAGTGTGTCCAAATACTTGTTCACAAAATCTGGATTATCTCCAATTACAGGAGTTATTTTCATTTTATTTTTTGACATCTCATCAAAGATGAAGAAGAATATGGAAGTCTGGGCATTTACGGGGCTGACGACCGTCATAGGCTGGTTTAAGTGATCACTTTAGACACTGTAACATTCACCAATTCTACCCATTATTGACAACCACACTACTCAAATTCTTGGAAGTTCTATTTATTTTTTTATGCTGAAAAATTTTACTGGTAAGTAAAGTATAAATTAATATTTTTTTTTAGTTTTGTACTATTTCTCTAACCTGGTTTAAACCAGCCTATGACGGTCGTCAGCCCCGTAAATGCCCAGACTTCCATATTCTTCTTCATCTTTGATGAGATGTCAAAAAATAATATGAGTTATTTTTCTATTTTTTTGACATCTCCACATGTATGAAGAAGAATACGTAAGCTCTGTAAATGCCCAGACTTCCGTATTATTCTTCATCTTTGTTGAGATATCAAAAAAAATATCTGTCATTACTCGTTTTCCGCTTTAAAGCGTTCAAAGATTTTTTTTTAATTCTAAAAAAGAAATTTGATTAAAATATCGCTTTCATTACTTTTCGATTTTTCGTTAATTACACGATGATGAAATTTTTGAACGTAACTTTAGCCGATTAATGGAATTCAGCACCCTCACACCACCCCCGATGTAATTAATACGTATCCTAAGCCTCCCTACCCCCGGAAAGCTCTAATTGAAATGTCGGTCAAACAATGCTGCACCGTGCGTTAATTGCTTTCTTGGATTTCTGAGAATCAGTTAATAGGAAATTAAGATCTAGTATTGAGACCTTTTGTCATTTACAGCCTTAGATCTGATAAGTCCAAGGGTATAAATTTATCTTGTAACTAATATACTTTAAAGTTCCAATTATTTACACTTTAAAGTTCAATTTATTGAGTGTGTACAAAACTTTTATCACAGATGTGGGTTTGTCCTCCAAGGAGTTATTTTATATTGAAACATATCTCGTGTCGGGCTGTGGTCCCGTGATTAGTGTCGCGGACTCTTATGTCAGAGTTACTTGGTTTGAACCCACTCTATCACAATTTAATGCCTTTTTCTAATAATGAGCCGCTTAGGCTTACAGTAATAGTATGAAACTGAAATATTTGTGTAAATAATAAAAACACAAATATTTATCTTTTTTTTAATTAAAAATCAATAAAAATGATGTGATCGCGTAATATTTTGAATGTGTTTAAATAGGAAGCATATGGAGTCCATAAACTTTCTCCAAGCATTTTTTTCTGTCGGCTGCCAGCTCCTTTGCCTCCTCCCAAGTCAGATCCGCGTCTCGAAGTTCTGAAGAGAACTGCTGACGAATCGTCAGCAGTGGTCGTCTTAGGTAGTTCCGTATGCATCTTTAAATGTGGATGAAGCTTGAAGTTAAAGAAGAAATTAAAATTTTTGTACAAAAATAAGTTATGAAATCCTCGAAATGGAATTTTTATATATCTTATCCAATATTTATATCACAATTATGTATAATATAATTTCATCATTTGTGTTCAGATATCAACATAAATAAAACAACAACTAAAATCATGTCCGCCTGCGTAGTGTAATGGTCAGCACGCTCGACTACCATTCTCGAGGTCCCGGTTTTGATTCCCAGCGGGGGTCAAATAAAAATAAGTGATTTATTCACTCTTATATTAATTCAATATTACCTTGGACTGGTACCGGAAGTGGAGGGCTGATAACCTTTTCTTCGTGTGTTAACGATCAAGAGAACACTGCGTTTATATGATGCAGTGCCCTATGCACCATTGGGGTGCGGATAAGAGTTTGAATGAATGAATGAATGAAAATCATGTATTTAACTTGTAAATGATCATATGAATAAGATTTTGATAATGTATTTTCCAGATCAATTAATTTTCCAATAAAAAAAAACATCGCACGAGTTATTCTCATTTTGATCCTATTTATATATTTTTTGTTAGAAACTTCGGAAAACTTTATTAGTTTATTATTTAGGTTAATAAGGCTTTCCTTTTCAGTGTCAGCTGCGTGACAACATTAGCGCAAGAGTTACGGCCAGTCCTGAAACTTTTCCTGAAAACTTTCTTTTAGTCTGTTTTTTAGGATTTCGTGACCTTTGATTGATTAACAATATACGTTATATTTGTAACTAAAGCGCTAATGGGAAAGAAAAACCTTCCAGTTTATTATTTCTTTATTGCGTTATAAAAATCACCTTTATGCATTAGTAAGAGAGTTTTAATTCCATTACTTTGCCTATCGAATGTTACTTTTGATTTCTTATATTACCATGGATTTACACCATCAACATCAAAATTGATCACCTAGTTATGTTCCCTTTTAATACTCCCACATGTTCCTAGTCCTTTTCAGTAGTGTAATAGTAAGCGTATTTAACATCCATGATTGAGTGCTTGTGTTCAATTCCTAGAAGAGGGGAGGGGCGGAAATAAATTAAAGTGATTTTATTCTCTCATTTTAATTTAATATATAACCCATGGCTGGTCCCTGAAGCGCAAGAGTGATAACCTTGCATTCATAAGGAAATATCAATATAACACCTTGCTAATACGGTGCAGTGCTCCATGCATCATAAGGTGCAAAAAAATCGTAGATATAGATGAATAAAAAAATATAAATTTAAAAATTAATTAGAAAAATTAAAAACTAAAAAAATAAAGGAATATAAACATATGTAAATATGTATAAATATTGAAATATTTCTTGGTACACAAATTTATAAGTAAATATATATATAAATAAAATAAAATAATAAATGAAATATTTATATTTATATGTTTATACATATGTATATATATATATATATATATATATATATATATATATATATATATATATATATATATATATATATATATATATATATATATATATATATATATATATATATATATATATATATATATATATATATATATATATATATATATATATATATATTTATATATATATATTTTATATTTATGTATATAAATATATATATATATATATATAAATATAAATATATATATATATATATATATATATATATATATATATATATATATATATATATATATATATATATATATATATATATATATATATATATATATATATATATATATATATATATATATATATATATATATATATATATATATATATATATATATATATATATATATATATATATATATATATATATATATATATATATATATATATACGCATATATTTTTGTGAGACATTATTTTTGTTTCATCCAAGCCCCTGATTTCCAGCAAAGCTGTTTGATTTGTTTGTATTAATTAAATGTGTCACATTAAATCGGATTGAAAAGTTTTTTCCGGTTGAAAGTAACTTACATACGTTTCAATGTATGTAGCTTAAACTTTGTTTTGTGTTTCTAACTTAAGGGATGAAATAGCTAACTTTTCCACAGCCACCAGTTTGGGGTGTGGGGTTAATAAAGTGTGGGCCTGAAGCGAATTGCAGGCTTTTGACAATTTGAATGCGACGGAGGCTGGATTCTATCTGTATATTGAAATTTATATTGCATTGCGAAAAAGAAAGTCAATATTCATATTATTTTATTTAAATTTTGTACAGACATTTCTTGTTGGGTAATTTATCCAAATTTAAGCAAGGTTTATCGGATTGATTTCTAAATTTATTTATGTATATGTTAATACGTGACGCGTTTCGACTTATTAAGACATTATCAAACACTCTTAATTAGACAAAACTCGTAACGTATTAACATATACATAAATAAATGTAGAATTCAATCTAATAAACCTTATATTATATATTGATACGGCATTAACTTTGTGGAATGACATGATTATTTTATTAAAATTAAGTTTTAATTTGCACCACAGAATATAAAAAAACATCTGTCGTTTTCGAAACTAGTCGTAAATATAAATAAAACTCATTTGAGTGGTATATATGTATAACTAATAAACCTTGTTTAATTTAGGATATATTACCCAATAATTCAATACGGAATTCTACCCACTGTCTGCAGTTACAATAAACTGACATTCCTTGGTGGAACTGCATTATATATTTCATCATGAGCTCATTTGAATCTACAAAGTTGTTTTTATTATATTCATACTCATATTTTTAATATATCGGACACTGGATTATTTACCCTATGGATGAGATGTCAATTTTAAGATGTATCTCAACTTGATATGAAACATGTTAGCCAGCCATATGTCTGGTCGTAAGCCCTGGTATGCTCAGACCATCTTTTTTCATAAAAAGGGAAGAACGATACATGTTTTATATCAAGTTGAGACACATTTTAAAATATAAAGCCATTTTAACTGAAACTTCTTAAACGGAAATTCGATAATCAATAATTGAACGAGAATTGACAGTGAAATTTTAAAGACGTGTTATTTTTATTATTTAAGACATATTTCGTTACACGAGAGAGAAAAAAAGATGTTACCAAGAGAAAAGGAGAAACAGAGCTTTACAAACCATCGCCACGGGAGTGGAGCAAAAGAGAGCAATTGAAACACAATAATACATATAGAAAAAATAAGATAGTGTCGCACATCGCTAATATATACATACATCTTTCAAAAAATATTGTAATGAAGACGAACGGTAAAGATAACACAAGTGTACCTTCAAATTTATGAGACAAATTTTGTTGGTACAGGTGCAAAAAGAAAAACTTGGCACGATCAAGAGTAGGAATTAGTAGTAGTATTCGGTGGGTGTGTGTGAGGAAATGCATGAATGTGGAATAGGCAAACATTTTTTCCATAGACAGATTGATCTGGCGTTCTATTCTCTCTACCTACCCTCACAGAGAAGTGGCGTGATGATTAAATTGTTTTTACAAAATTAAACAACTTTGTTTTTACCACTTTTTTATTGGTACACTTTATCCAACCAGTTTCGAAAAAAACCTTGTCACAATCAGGGTTATTGTAATAAATTCTAAAACATTGAAATACTCATATTTCCCAAAAGCTTACCAAAAACTTCTACGCACTCCGTACACCATTTGAAAATATGATTTAAAAAATATGATTCAAAAACTCCTAAATGTTGTTTTTATTGTTCATTGCGTATTATTAATTATGAGTATTTCAATGATTTAGAATTTAGTACATAAACCATGATAGTGACAAGGTTCTTGTCGAGACCGGTTGGATGAAGTGTACCAATAAAAAAGTGGTTAAAAAAAAGTTGTTTAATTTTATAATGTTTATAAAATTTGCCACAATGTATCTGCGAAAAACATTCAAGAAATTGTTTTTATTTATTTTTTAATCATTGTTTTCTCATTGACTTCTATTTGTAACACTCTTTATTGTAGTTTTACGTAAAGCTTTGAACATTTTAACGCTAGAGAAATGTTATTTAAAGGCTTCGCAAATCAAAGCAAACATGACCTTTATTTGATTTATGTCAAGTATTTAAACCATAAGTTGTTTTTACTCTCGTAAACTTTTACTCGTTAATTTCAAGTATAAATATTTTGTAAAACGCTGCCACAAAAGTTTTACGAAACATTTCTAGGCTAACCGAAATCCTATCAAACACCCTCTTTCGAATGAAGCCGTAGAACCTTATTTCCACCCCTATTCAGGGGTGTGAAAACAAAAGGAATTCAACCCTTAGCCGGTCGTTTTTCATGTCACTATAAATAATGAATTGAGATTTTTACTGCAATTTTTCATTTTATTTTTAAAAAGGTTTCGTTGCGAATATAAAATTCCTCTCTTTTCAAAATTACAATACAATCTTCCTTGCTTTTATAAAATTCAATAATATATTTTTTCAGATGCTTGTAAATAATGAACTCATTTTAATAAATAAACAGTAATCCATATTATTTTTTGACATCTCATCAAAATTACAATACAATCTTCCTTGCTTTTATAAAATTCAATAATATATTTTTTCAGATGCTTGTAAATAATGAACTCATTTTAATAAATAAACAGTAATCCATATTATTTTTTGACATCTCATCAAAGATGAAGAAGAATATGGATGTCTGGGCATTTACCATTTCAAATGCCCAGACTTCCATGTTCTTCTTCATCTTTGATGAGATGTCAAAAAATAGTATGAAAATAATAACTCCTGTAATTGGAGATAATATATTGTAGATTTTGTGAACAAATATTTGGACACACTCAAAATATTGAAAATACAGTAATCCTTTCATTTCGTATGCAGACACATTAAGAATAAACGTATTTTTTTAAGTCAAATCATATGGAAACTTATCAATAACATTTTGTTTACAACATTTTGAGTGTGTCCAAATACTTGTTCACAAAATCTGGATTATCTCCAATTACATATTAATATTCTTCATCATCTTTGATGAGATGTCAAAAAATAACATTTTGTTTTACAATGTTTACTAAATCAAAGGATAGAGAAATAAATTATTTTCATGTATAAAATGCCATTAATATCAATAACCTTTTGACATTTTTCAAGAAGTATCATTACGATTTTTTTATTAAAAAAAAAAAGAAAAAAATCTGTAGTATTTTGATTTTTACTTCATTTTCATTTACTTATGGGTTTATTTCTTTTCATTTACAACATTTTAAGTGTGTCCAAATACTTGTTCACAAATTTGGATTATCTCAAATTTTAGGAGTTATATTTCTATTATTTTTTTACATCTCATCATAGATGAAAAAGAATATGTAAGTCTAGGCATTTTAATTTAACGAGTATGCCCAGACTTCCATATTCTTCTTCATCTTTGATGAGATGTCAAACAATTATTTCTTTTCATTTAGTATGTAGACAGACATATTTAGAATTAACATATTTTTATAGAACGACTATTCAGAAACATTTCGTTCATTCAAAGTTTGGCAAAATGATTGTTTAAAACGTACCAAGTTTTTTTATTTATAAATATTTTTAGCAATTGCGCACTTATCGCTCACTCCTTTCAAGAACGTCATAAATCAAAATTCGTCAATTTTCAGTTGTGCATGTTTTCGGAATGCCCAGAAAATGTACTTTATCCCAGCAAAAGCGGCATATTATCTTAATATTTACCCGCTACAGGGCAGAAAGAGTTGTTTTTGCATTTTGAAAAAAAGGTATTGTTTAATTTTTTTTAAATATACTAAATATTTTTCAAATGTGGAAAAAACCTTCAGGTTTTATCTAAAAAGATCTGTTGCACAGTAAAAAGTTCAATAAGTGCCTTGATATTTATTTTTAATACATTGTATTATATTTTTAAACTTTTAAAACGTTCTCCGGAAAAATCAAGTTTTTTGATTTATGACGTTCTTGAAAGGAGTGAGCGACATATACAAAATGTTTTTTTACATGTAACAATCATTCTGGCAAAAACAAATAAAACTGGATTCTTTATTTGTGAACGTGATTTGAACTACGATTTGAAATAAAAAAAATAGTCAATTAATATCTATGTTGTGAGATCAAAATGGAACAAAATATATATAAAATAAAAATAAATAAAAACAAAATATGTTTTTACTAAATAAGTCCACCCTGGAATTTTTTAACTCAATGAATCTACGAAGCCTTATAACATACATAAGAGGGTTATTCAAAGATATTTATGAGGGTGCCCAAAAATAGCTGAATTCATATTTTTATTGCTGTCAATTAAAGAATTTAAAATCAGTGATTTCCTTTACTTTTCTGAATTTTATTTATTTGAATGCAATACATAATAAAACAACCTTAATTTTTTTTCCACATGTGTTTTATTTTACCAATGACCGGGTTTCGTTATAATGTTCCACTACAATTATTTTTATTTTCTTTTTTTTTATTTCTTGAATGTTTTTCGCAGATACTTTGTGGCACATTTTATAAACTTTATTTAATAAAACAACTTTGTTTTGAACACTTTTTATTGGTACACTTTATCCAACCAGTTTTAACGAGAACCTTGTCATCATCAGGATTTATGTACTAAACTCAAAAACATTGAAATACTCATAGAAATACTTTTCAAAAGCCACAAATGCTACGCAATGCACAATAAAAACAAATAAAGGAGTTTTTTAAATCATATTTTTATATGGTGTTCGTAGTGACATATTTTTATTTGGTATCGTAGGGAAGGGTAATTAACTATGAGTATTTCAATGTTTTAGAATTTAGTATATTAACCCTGATGATGAAAAGGTTCTTGTCGAAACTGGTTGGATAAAGTGTACCAATAAAAAGTGGTTAAAACAAAGTTGTTGTATTTTATAAAGTTAATTTTTTATATATAACATTTTGAGTGCGTCTTAATACTTGTTCAGAAAATCTCGACTATCTCCAATTACAGAAGTTATTTTCAAATTATTTTTTGAGATTTAAAATATTATTATTTTTATATTATCTTCTTCATCTTTGATGAGATGTCGAAAAATAATATTTAATTTTTATATTCATTATAAATATTTTTTACTGATATTGCAGTTTTGATATGATTTATGATCAAATAAAATAATAAATGTGTATTTTGAATTAAGCTTTATACTTAAAGTATTATATTAAGAGGAATTCAGAAGCACTCAACTACAGACATAAATAATGGCCCATTCTACTCTGTATAATATCTCTCGTTCGTATAATGTTCAATCTATTTTCACATATATTGATGTTGATGTGATGAAATTGTTTACCTCACTCAATTATGATTCATCTACTTTTATATTTACAACTAGCTGTACCCGTCAACGCGTTACTGTGGTTCAGTCGGGCTAAATTAAAAATAATTAAATAGAAAACAAATGTTTTTAATATGTCTGATTTCAAAATATTCAAGGTTAACAATATTTTGGCCGCTGTCAAGAAGCGCAGTGTCTGATATAATTCTAATTTGTGTTTTTTTGTTACTTTAAAAGATGGCGCTGCCATTGCGATAATTGCGACTTTAAAAAAAAACGATTTTTTACTTACATTTGACGTTTTACTAATCAAATTAGACGCCTTTCAAATCAAATTGTACGTTTAAAAAATCAAATGATTTAATGTAGCAACTTATTATTATAATACTATACTCATATAACTCATTATGACGTCCAAAAAAAGTCAAATTAAAACGTCATTAAAAAGCCCAATTATTTCAAATTGAATTTCAGAAAAACCTATGTGAACATTCGCGCATTTGAATGCAATACGATGTTAAAGTTTCATAGCAATCTGTTATATCATTGGAAGATTTACATTTTTATTTATAGAGATGTAAAGGAAATGGAGTTTTACTTACAAGGCGAAATGAATGTCATTGTTTAACATTTAAAAAAATAAAATAAAAAAATTAAAACCGCTGTATTTTATGAGGTAAGCATTCCCTGCGGATATCAAAAGATTTCTGCAACATTTTCCATGAAAATGTCAGGTCCCATTATGTAACTCATTCGTTATAATCACATTGTTTCATCATCCTTCGACGATGCGTCGCTTTGAGTTTTATAACAAGAACTTTTTAGTGAAAGCAGTTTTCATAAAGCTTTCATTACATTTTTTTATTTTAAAAAATCATGTGATTCGTTCACATTGCAAGGCGAAGACCTCGAAAGTATGCTTTTTCTGGAAATATCCTTATGAACGGATTTTCAATAAAAATTACTATGATTGGCAGTCTCATCCCTTTTTTCTCTTTAAAATTCAACACTCATGAAAACATAAATAATAATCAACAATTTGACAATGACTTAAACTACCCCTTTATTGTCTATGTTCCTGCTGATAAAAAAAAAGAAACAGCACCTACCCCCTCTTCAGCCTTCGACGTCTCAAATACACAACTCTAAAATTTGGACTTAGCTTCACGTTCGGTGTCAAAAACTATATGGAATGCATCAAAACACATGTCACAGTAGATTTTTTAAAAAAAAGTGGTTTTAACCAAGTAAAACTTTAATTTAAAATGCAATGGCTCTCTATTCGAATCTAGTTGTGGTCTAAATCAACTCATTAAAAAAGTCATATTAACGTTTTTTAAAAAACTATTGATTTTTCAAAATATTTAAAAAAAATGTAATTAAAACGCAGTTGTCACTTCCTGTTCACATTTCAATTCTTTCAGTACAAAAAATGATAAATGCGAGAGTTGATAAAAAATTATTAATGGTATTTTAGTTCAACCGACTATCGCCAGATGGTGCCAATACGTCCCACACATGACGTCACGGAACAGGACGTAGAAATTTAAAACTTTTGTTTATTTCTTTTGTACTGGAACATAACGGTTTTTACGATCTATAAATCCGTTGCAATAAAACAAGTTAAATCCATTTAAATCCGTTAGTGGTCGGGTTATTTTTTTAATGTGCAGTACCAACTTTCTCACGAAGAAAGTTATCTTTTAACTACCATTAAAATATAACCTTTTTGACACTCTTCACTGTCGTTTAAGTCGTATTACTTAACCCTCTATATCCAGAATGGGATCTCTTATGACCTCGATGTTATTTTTTAAAATTTATTATTATAAAACGATACATGATTGATAAATATTCAAATAGTGATATTGAAAAAATGGATGACTGAGATAAGCATATAAGATATATATGTAAATAAATATATATATATATTTATATATTTATATATATATATATATATATATATATATATATATATATATATATATATATATATATATATATATATATATATATATATATATATATATATATATATATATATATATATATATTCCATAATCGCAAAATTTACTCTTGAATAATCCTTCTTTATCCCTTGATCGAATAGTCGGCCAGCCAGAGTAGCCTTGGAGAGTCTAGTTACGAAGCGACGTTCGCCTGTCCGTACCTCCCTCGCCGGATATTAGATTTCCACAAAAATAATCCAAGACCCATTTTGTCCGCAAAGTTTGCCCAGAATGCCCAATTTCCTGTGTGACAATTCAGGTTGTACGATTGGTTAACTGAGACTGCGGTATTTATTCAACATTACATCTAGCAAAACCTAGCAAAACCTCGTAAGTTCTACGTAATGCGATGTAGGTACCTACGCGACAAGGAGAAGGAATTTCTTTATTGATGGTACTCAATGGTACAAACGGCACTGCATCATATGAACACAGTGTTATTTTGATATTTAAAACATAAAGAAAAGGTGATCCACACTCCGCTTCAGGTACCAGTCCAGGATAATATTCAAAAAATAAAAGAGTGAAAATATCACGTATATTTTTTTGACCCGCCCCTGGGAATCGAACCCGGGACCTCTTGAACGGTGGCTGGGCGTGCTGACCATTACGCTACGGAGGCGGAAAAAAGATAAAACAAGAATATGGAACAATATTTTGAGTGTGTTTAAATCCTTGTTCACAAATCTGGGTTTCCACTAAAAAGTTATTTTTACATTTTGGTCTCTCAACAAATATAGATGAAGAAGAAAATGAAAACCTAGGTATAAACAATGCTTACGTTGTCTGTCATAGGCTGGTTATGCGATCACTTTAAAAACTTGTTATATTCACCATTCTACCCACGATTGACAACCACACAACTGATTTTTTACCTCATATAATACATACATATCGCTCACTCCTTTCAAGAACGTCATAAATCAATAATCATCAATTTTCAGTTGTGCATGTTTTCGGAATGCCCAGAAAATGTACTATATCTCAGCAAAAGAGGCATATTTTTAACTTAATATTTACTCGCTACAGGGCAGAAAGTGTTGTTTTTGCATTTTGAAGAAAAGGTATTGTTTAATTATTTTTTCAAATATCCTAAATATTTTTCAAATGGAGAATAATCCTTCAGGTTTTTCCTGAAAAGATCTGCAGCACAGTAAAAAGTTCAATAAGTGGCTTGATATTAATTTTTAATACACTGTGTTATATTTTTAAACTTTAAAAACGTTCTCCTGAAAAATCAAGTTTTTTTTATTTATGACGTTCTTGAAAGGAGTGAGCGATATATCCTCAATTTCTTGACGCTTAATCATTGAGTTCACATTACCTTTTTTTTCATCAAGTTTTTATAATCATCCGTCGATGAAAATATTTGTAGTTTTCAAAACTAGTCGTGTCACATGAAACTCAATTAGTGGTCTAATACGAGTGTTTAATTTATAAAAATCAGTATGTCATTCCACAAAGTTAATGCCAAAACAAAAATAAAATAAAATAATAAAATATTTAAGCCCGTTTGGTAGTAACCTGATTTTATTACAATTTTTTTACGAATATTTGCTTTTGAATGAATAAAGGATGAACAAATTAAGACTCCTTTCAAAAGGATTTATCTCTCTTCAAATCTTATGATGGTAAATTGCTTTGCTTTGTCGTCATTTCCTTGTTTTGTAGATAATATGAAATATGTCACTTTCAGCCTTTTTTGAAGAAAAAAATACGTTTCTTACGAATATTTTCACGACCTCATTATTCACTGATTGAACGAAGGGTGTTGTGTTGCATAACAAAAAAATATTTAAATTTAACTTTTCTTTGATAATCCTGCAAAGGGTACCTTATTGAATCGATACGGTACTAACGTAACGAATAAGAATAAGGTTGTTTTAAATTTTATTAAATCATTGACATGTAACTAATAAAAAGGAAACACTTTTTTTTTTTTTTTTTTTTATTTATTTCTTAAGTTAGCTTATATTAAAACTAATATAAACTATTATATACATTTACATCATCTTTATATATTTACATTTCCTTACAGTAACTTAGACATAACTTGAATATAACACTTTAATATTATTTAAGTGGTTTATTCAAGTGTTTAATTCTTATAAAATAATCATGTCATTCCACAAAGTTAATGCCGAATCAATAAATAATTTAATAAAAATGATAAAATAAAACTGCCATTAAAAAAAAAACAGAATCGCAAAATATATTATGTATAAGGGTTTAAAAAAGTATGATGAGATGCCTGAATTGTATAATTTTTTGTTTGTTTAACCCTTATCCGCACCCCAATGGTGCATAGGGCACTGCATTATATAAATACAGTGTTATCTTGATCGTTAACATACGAAGGAAAGGTGATCAGCCCTCCGCTTCAGGTTCCAGTCCAGGGTAATATTGAATATATTAGAGTGAATAAATCACTCATATTTATTTGACCCCCCCTGGAAATCGAACCCGGGACCTCTAGAACGGTAGCCAAACGTGCTAACCATTACACTACGGAGGTGGAATCTATGAATAATGAAAAGATAGTGAAAGAATTATAAATGAAATGTTATGTGTATTGTAAGAAGATGTAAATATGCATGTTTTATGCAAAATATGTGTAAATAATAGTTTGCATTAAATTTAATATAAGCTAACTAAAAAAATAAAAAATAAAAATAAAAACTTAAAACTTTAATGCTGGGAACAGAGTGAAAGATCAGTTATAGAAAATAAAAATAAAACCTTTTAGTAAAAGCTAAACTGGTAGTACACAATAATGCTGGTACCAACACTGATGTTCGGAAGGGAACCATGTAGTTGGCCAAAAATTATTAAAGTAGACTAAATGCAGTCTCAATGCAATTATGTATGACAGATAAAAAAATCGTCAGATAATGAAAGAATACAAGGCTGAGATAATCATTATCGATAAAATTAAAATAATTATGCTGAGTTGGAATGGATATATGAAACGAAGAGTAAAGAAACGGTTAAACAAATTTATGAGGTGAATGTGGTTGAAAACAGAAGCAGAGGAAGATAAACGAAAAACTTGGCATGATCAAATATTTTATATGCTCGAAACTGGTCAATTAAGTCAAAAGAATAATTGACAGTGTGTATGAGGAGATTCATTAATGTGGATGAAGCGTTGAATGTTTGCAAAGACAGAGAGTTGACTCTCTGCCTACCCCTTCAAAGGAGCAGCGTAATGGATTTTTTTTAAAGTAACTGCAGTTTTTTTTTTTGTTTAGAAGCCTCTCAATTTTTTTTCTTGAATGTTTTCCGCAGATGCTTTGTGGCACATTTTATAAACTTTATAAAATTAATTAACTTTTTTTTATCATTTTTTTTATAAAATACAATTTAACCTACCGGTTTCGACAAGAACCTTGTCATCGTCAGGGTTTATTTTCATTCAAAAACATTAAAATACTCTCACAAAAACTTCCACATACTCCGTAAAAATCCATTAAGAATACTATTTCCAAAGATCTATTTGACACGTGTTTCGATGCATATATATTTATTTTGATGAAAAACGTGTCACTATAGATTTAAAGAAATATTGTTTTTTTCCAACTTTAACAAAAATTATTTATTTGAATTTTATCTAAACGTTATGCGTTTTTTAAACGATTTTTCTTGAATATCTAAGTTACTTAATACTAAAAAAAATTTCGGTAAATCTTTCCATTTTTAATTCATGAATTATTTAGTAAATACCACTTAACTTTGTTTAGACAGATTTCTTCCATGGTGTATTTAATATGTAATACATTAATTAAAAAATTCAAATTCTTATTTTAAAACTAACATGCTTATTGTGTCCGAATAAATACTTCCAAAGTTTTTATTTAAAAAAATACACTGATTGAGTTTTTCTGAAAACAAATGCATTAAAAAAACATTTATTTCAGATGAAAATTTCCATGTTCGCATTTTCCTGTTTCCTATTTATAAGATCATAAATCTAGCCACTATCCCAGTGGACTAAATGGGTTAGCCCTTTCTTTTAATCTCATTTCTTTACGCACGTCAGCTAAATCTGTTCGCAGTACAGATTACTCAATGCGGTTAACCCTTTGTACCACTAATAACGATTAATGGAAAACCCGCATATTTTATTTCTGTTTTATTTATTTAAACTTCGTGTACAGAAAATAAATAAGTAGGTACATTGGCGGGCTTACTGCTCAAAACCAATATATTCAACGTATTATTCTCTTGTTATTTAGAAAATTATGCAGTCTAAGCTATTGTATCATACTTCAGCCATCATAAACCCATAATTCATAAAAAAATCAAGTGAAAATTAGAGATTTTCTGCAGTTAAATTCTACAAATTTTCAACAAATGCATAAAAACATGAAATCAACTGTTTTTAGAACCTTAAAAAAATACAAATTTGATTAGTTAATAGTAATAAATGATTAAAAGAAATATTTCATTCCACTAAGAGTGATTTTCAACAAATAAAATCTATATTATTTTTAACATCTCATCAAAGATGAAGAGGAATATGGAAGTCTGGGCATTTACGGGGCTGACTACCGTCATAGGCTGGTTTAATGATCACTTTACACATTTGTAACGTTCACCAATTCTACCCATTATTGACAACCACTCTAATCAAATTCTTGGAAGTTCTATATATATAAACCAATTTTGAAACATTGTTCTTGAATCACTAGAACTTCACTAGAGATATCTATTGGTGAGATGAAAGTAGGAAAAATACTCATATAATTGGAGATAATCCAGATTTGTGAAAATGTATTTGGACACATTTAAAATGTTGTTAAAAAATTCCACTATTCCATTTTTTCAACAAAAGCGAAGAGAGCAAGCATAAAATCAACTGTTTTTTTTTAACCTTAAAAAAAACACGAATTTCATGAATGAATGGAAATGAATAAATTAAAGAAATAATTCATTCAATAACGAGATTTTTTCTGCAATTAAACTCCACATTACCAATTTTTCTGTTAAAATAAAATTGTTACAAATGCAAATAAAACAATGCACTTAATCAATTGTTTCTAGAACGTAAAAAACACGAATTTCATGAATGAATGGAAATGAATAAATTAAAGAAATAGTTCATTCAATAACGAGATTTTTCTCCGATTAAATTCCACATTACCATTTTTCCTGTTAAAATAAAATTGTGACAAATGCAAATAAAACAATGCACTTAATCAATTGTTTCCATAACGTAAAAAACACGAATTTCATGAATTTATCGAAATTGACGAATTAAAAAATGTGATATTTAACTAAGCTAAGAGAGATTTTCTGCAATTAAATTCCACGTATCCATTTTCTTATCCAATAATAATAAAATCCTTAAAAATGCAATGAGAGCAATGTATTTAATCAGTAGTCTCTAGAATCGTAAAAAACTCAGGCATTTATTTATTTCAATTTTTTTTTCAAACATTTATTCATAGTCCTCGTTTTCATAGTTTCATGTACTTACATACATATATGAAAGGAACGAGATCTCAGTATCTCACATACTAATATAAGAGTTTCTGCTTAATAAAAAAGCTTCTTTACATCTCACCAATAGATGTCTCTAGTGAAGTTCTAGTGATTCAAGAACAAAGTTTCTAAATTGGTTCATATATATAGAACTTCGAAGAATTTGAGTAGTGTGGTTGTCAATAATGGGTAGAATTGGTGAATGTTACACGTGTGTAAAGTGATCACTCAAACCAGCCTATGACGGTCGTAAGCCCCGTAAATGCCCAGACTTCCATATTCTTCTTCATCTTTGATGAAATGTCAAAAAATAATATGAAAATAACTCCTGTAATTGGAGATAATCCAGATTTTGTGAACAAGTATTTGGACACACTCAAAATGTTGTAAAGGAACGAGAGATTATATCTCATGTTTCAAACATAAGACTCCCTAGTTAGAAATTTGACTCACGTTGCGTAAAAAGGGTTAGCACGAAAAGACGTTACTTTGACGTAAAAATAAAATGAAAAGACTTGTATACTTAGGGCCAAGCATCAAATCCACCATTTTACGCTCCGAGTCGTACTTTTAATGACCGCATTTTGTCTTAACGCGCTTTATTGAATGCCTCGCGTTTTACTGCTACACTAATGGATTGATTGTATTGATTATATCGTAAATATTATATCGTCCTTTCTTGTGATAAGGGAGACATTAATTTAAATAATATTTTTAATTAAAATTTCACTTGGTAAATACTACATTTTTTTATTATTTTTTTTAACTCTTTATTCCAGCTTGACTAAGTGGTGGGTGCAATACTTAGTCAGCCATATATGTTTTAAAACATTTTATTTATACAATGAAATTAAAAATAATAAACAAATAAGAAAGTGAAAAAAAATAATAAAAAATAATAATAAAAATAATAATAATTAATTTGGAGAGATGTAGACGAAAATTAGCTCGCTGGCAAAACGCAGCACTGCGCTCCAGTGCCGCCACATGTCCAGCCCCCATCTGTGATGAGGTTGGAGCTCTTCATCAGCCTCTCCCGGAAGCCTGCCACTCAATATAATATAATAGTAGTACTTCCTTTTTTGAAGGAAATATTTTTTATTTTATTTTTAACAATTTTACACTATTTTTGTGAGCCTATGCAGCTCATTATTAGACATAGGTATCAAATTGTGGTAGAGTGGGTTCGAACCAAAAACTCTGACTTACGAGTCCGGGACACTAACCACTGGACCACAACCCGACACTTACCAAGTTACTTATTATTTACCAAGTAAAACACTAAAAAAACTATTCATTTTTAATCAAAGTTTTACTTTGAAAATACCACTATTTCTTTAAATCTACTAAAACACGGGTTTCGATGCATTTCGCATCATTTTCAAACACCGTTTGTGAATTCTCAAATTGCTAATTCAAAATTTTAGAGTTGGGTCAATGGGACGTTGAATTAAAACTAATTAGAAAATGAAAAGGTTTTACTACAAAGTGACTGCCGAATCAATTAATGAAAAAACTATTCATTTGATATTTAGACTTAAAGATGGAAACAAGCCTTCCGAAACGAGTCATTATAATTAAATTAATTTTAAATGATATTTCACTCTATATTTATTGAATATTACTCTGAACTGGTACCTGAAGTAGAGGGCTGATCGCCTTTCCTTCATGTGTTAACAATCAAGATAACACTGCGTTTATATGATGCAGTGCCCTATGCATCGTTGGGGTGTGGATAAAGGTTTGAAGAAGAGGAAAAATTGTAATTGGTAAAAAGATTTGTTTAATTTTTAATTCATTGGTCAGACTAATTCTTCGTGTGTGTTTTTTTGAGGAATGTGAACAATTTGTTTTTAACGTTTGTTTATTTAAATTTATTGTTGTATTGTTGTAAGCGCGTTTATATTATTTATAGCTTGAAATGGAAAGAAATCAAACAAAACCTATTCATAAATTCCTAAAAAGGGCCTTTAAAAAAATATGGATAATTTATATTTTTAAAGTAATATGTATTTTGTATGTGGTGTTGACAAATTATAAAAATAAGAAAACCATCATAGTTTTAAGGCTTCCTTTACAGTTACTTTAGCTGTTAATGGGTTATTTAGTTTACAATGTAATCGTCACAATAAATTGTATAAAATAAGGGATGAAAAAAACGGTATTTACTCCAAATCGCTTTTTTACATGTTTCTAAGAGTGGATACAAAATATTTTCTTTGTACTAAACGCACGAAAAAGCATGAAAATATTACAAAGCGATTCGTCGAAATAACGAATGGAGTTAAACGAATTTCCCGAATTTTATTAAAGTAGCATCAGACTCGAATCCTTTGTGAGGAAAGAAAAAATGGTTTCCAGAAATACTCTTTTATTCTCATTACAGTCTCATGCTACGATTGAGTAAATCCCGAACTAATTAATTTTGTATCATTTGAAGAATTTATTGGCTTTGTAAATAACTATACGTGAATTCAATTATCTTTGTTTTTGCTCCCTGCAAAGGCTATTTGTAAAAGCTTTGATTTAATGTAATTGGTATGTCAAATGAAAGCACTTTTAAGAGATTTAATATTCATTGCTACCTACGGTGGAAATTTATTAATTACATGAAATCAGAGGGCTATTTTTGAAAATTGTAAAAACAATTTCAACCCCTAAAAGGTTTATATTTTTTTGCAGATAGATACAACTCTTTGAATGTAATACTTCAGTGGTCATTCCAACAATTTGGGTTTCCAATTTTTTTTTATAAACCGCAATCTATGATATCCAAAACCTTATTTACCACTTTGGTTTATATCCAATTTGTATCCAACTTTTAAACGTTAATTATCACTTTTTTGAAACCCGTTTTGACATGAGCTTTGATGTATTTAATGGTGTTAAATAATAACTTTGAACGCAATAAAACACGTGTCACATTTTTTTTAAATTCTATTAACTAAGAAAATATTAATCAATTTATAAAACACAAAAATTCTACTTTTATACATTAAATACCACTTTTCTTAAAACTTAATATGACACGTGTTCAAATGTTTTAAACAAATTTGATTTGATGTATTAAAAACACGTGTCTAAATATTTTTTTACAAGTAACAGCTTTTACTTAGTATAATAGTAATAAAAAATAATTCCATTTTTTTTAAAACTTATACTGTGACACATGTTTTAATACATTTTGTGGTGTTTGATTATGATTTTGCATGTATCGTATGACGTATAGCAGATTTAAAACGTATATATAAAATTATTTTAAAATACAATATTTATAAGAAACCGGTAGTCATGAAGTAATGTTTTAAGTGGTATTACACAAACCGAATGATGCATGATAAGCAGAGTGTTATATAGCCACACCACAAAGTTAAAAACGCTTTTAACCTTTCTCTTCCGGTGCTTAAATAAAAACGCGCGTCCCGGTGTTGGGTAGTAACTACACAATAAAAAATTTGCTTTTTAAAATCTGAATGCGGAAATTCATAGCTAAACTCATCAATTAATTATAAATGAAGTAAAAAATTATAATGATTTAGATTTATTTGCTTAAAGCATTAAAAAAATCATCTGACAACACTCACGGAACAAGCATAGGTCCACCCTTGTCGGAAGCTCAAGAGCTACTGCCGCTAGTTCGCTAGCTACTAGCCAGAGAACATTGAGCTTTGAGCTCCTTACGCTTGCACAATATGCAAGAGTGAGATGCGAATATAGTGTCGCAGTTCCCGTACGTTCTTCACACGCTGTTTATACACGAATTTGTTTCCGATATTCACAAAATACTTCCGATGTACACGATAAATTCTGATTATTTTTAATTTTATTTTCTTAAATCAATACGTAAATAGGTTAAGGGTGAATACCTAAAATCTTAGCCTTGTATTTATTTTATTTTTAAATATATTTTTGGTTATTAGAAGCAATGTGTATAAGGTACACAACACCGGGAAGGAAGGGTTAATATACAAAATTTATTAGATGAGATTTGGTTGTCGCTGTTTCCGCTTTGATCTCTAGGAAGAGTATCAATGCGATGAATATTTTCTCCGTAGAAGTCTGTATCAGAGCATTAGTATGTGAATTGAAATAATAGTGGCTTTGGATACAGCTTCTGTATTACTTTTGTCTCTGCTTTTATAGTTGTAAGTGTATTGTTTTTATCGCTACAGTAACGGCGTTTCCGTAACGTTTCGAATCCAGTTAACCAGAGTGCAACCTCTACGATACGATTACCGCTTGACCGGAGTTAACTTTATAACAATACCAATTCGGATTCGTTTAACTTTACAGCGAAACCGTTCCATTCCGATTCCATTCGAATCTGAATCGAATAATCCGACCATAGTGTTTCGACGAGAATCGCGCCATACAATACAATACAGTACAATACATACAATAAAAACTACAGGAGTTTTGTGATTTCTTTTTCAAAACATAATTCTTAAGGCTTTATTTTTTTCGTATTTGTTTTGTGCCGGCTTAGTAGATTTGAAGGCACAGTATCGGGCAGATAAATTGAAACTTTTTTAAAATAAAATGTAACTTTGTTTTACAATCACTATAAATATTTTATTATAACTTTACTATAATGTCTACCGGTTTCGAAGCTAACCGCTTATTTATCAAGACTGATTAATTCTAATAGTATTAATCAGTCTGGATAAAGAAGCGGTTAGCATCAAAGCCAGTAGAATTTTAATTAAGTTATCATAAAATATTTATAGTAATTTTAAAACAAAGTTACATTTTAATTATAAAATGGAAAATCACAAAGTTAGTGCTTCAAATATAAATTATAAAACTTTTTTTTTTGTAAACACTTTTGTAAAATCTTTTGTTTATTAGTTTTATCACAAGTCAATATTGAATATGATCTCGTTTAGGATCAGTCAAAGATTTTACTCTTCTTGGCATCTATTATATAAGGTTTTGGCACGTGGATGCCATTTTTTTGTCTCGGAACCATCCCTGAATTATGGACGAAATCAGCCATTCCACCGTAGTGCAATCAATTTTGGAAAGCCGATTCTTACATATTGCCGATAGATTTTCAATAAGGTTTATGTCTGGCGAAATTCTTGACCAGTCCAATACAGTTCATTGTTTTTGTGTGAAAAATCATTTTTTTGGATTTGTGGCAGGGGGTTAAATCCTGCTGAAATATTCTATTACCATCTGACCTTCGTTTTTGTATCTCTGGTAGTATATTTTCCAGTAGAATTGGGTGATACTTCTCGCTATTCATCATCTCAGACTTTGAAAGAAGCAACCCTGGTCCATAATACAAGGAACACCCCCAAAATATTTTTTAGAGGGTGTTGAAAATACGAAAAAAAGTTTTATTTCAATTAATCTGTGCGATACTGTATACGTTACGTAGATCCCAAATCACGATATCTCCTTTAAAAAATACTCCATTTATACCAATTTCGTAAATACAAATGGATATTTGTTTCTTTTTGTCGAAATTTTGTGACATTTTGTTTAAAAATAATATTACAGGCATCACTTCCTCTAAATTTTGTTACTAAAATTCTACTTTTAATGTTATTTAAAACAATTGAATATATTTTTTTAAATTAATATTTAAAATAGTATGTATTTACGTATCACCTTAATACAAAACTGTCCTAAGTCAATTGCGTTTGTTTTGTAAATGTCTTACGTTTTTTTTGCCACCGATTTTTACCCTTTTTTTACTCCATGCTTCACTTCCATACCTTAGGATTGACTATATATATATATATATATATATATATATATATATATATATATATATATATATATATATATATATATATATATATATATATATATATATATATATATATATAAATATTATTTTTTGCTTTATTATTCCGATGTTTCCGAATTATCGGGAACAAATAACAATTACATTACAAACTTTCAAGATGTATTATATTTTCCAAAGATACTCACTCGCGCGGATGTTATGTTATCCTATTAGACGCGGGATTTATTGGGAAGTATTAATACGTTACAATAAGTAATTAAGAGAAATGGCTGGAATCCTCAGCATCTGAGAGTAAGTTGAGATGAATGGAGCATAGGAGTTCCGCATACTTGTATCTATACAGTGGTGGACAGGAATAGAATAGAGTTATTGGGACAACGCCCTTACCGACACTGTTTGGTGGATTAACTTGGCATTTAACACATTGTCTGCTGCCCTGTGAATACACACGTGTCTTTTGCATATACATATATCTAGAAGTATCTTAAATAGCTGTGTATTCCAGACGAATTGGTTGATAGACGTCCTTCGCTTATATCGACTACAACTGCTATGAGTATAGTGATCTTATCAGCTTGCAACCTGCGTGCTTTTGCTGTTGCGGAGCCGATGCTCTTCCTCCAGTAGTTAGAAATAGTGAGAGTGAGATGATCTTTAGAAAAAAATCTAAATTGATCTCGAAATTTGTTTTCACGAGTGTTCTATCTATATAATCTCACAATATTTTAAGTGTTTAAAAAAATGTATTAAGGAGTTATGGATTATGATGAATAAGGAAAACTTTTTTACATCTCACCAATAGATGTCTCTAGTGAAGTTCTAGTGATTCATGAACAAGGTTTCTAAATCGGTTCATATATATAGAACTTCCAAGAATTTGAGTAGTGTGGTTGTCAATAATGGGTAGAATTGGTGAATGTTACACGTGTGTAAAGTGATCACTTAAACTAACCTATGACGGTCGTAAGCCCCGTAAATGCCCAGACTTCCATATTCTTCTTCATCTTTGATGAGATATCAAAAACTAATATGAAAATAACTCCTGTAATTGGAGATAATCCAGATTTTGTGAACAAGTATTTGGACACACTCAAAATGTTGTAAATAAGGAAATCTGGGTATTCACAGGTATAACCACTCGTCATTGACTGGTTTAAGTGATCACTTTATATACGTGTAACATTTACCATTCTACCCATGATTGACAACCACATTTGACATTATTGTATGAGGAGATACATGAATGCGAAAGAGGCGATGATTATTTACTAAGACATATTTGTTTGGGGTTTGATGCTCTCTGCCTATCTCTGCGAGAAGCAGCGTAAAGGTTTGTTAAAAATACACAATCATCGAACGAGACTGTAAATATTGCGTGAACTTTTTAACTTTTTAATTAAGGCGGAAGAAAAGATTGTTATGGAAGCTGTAACAAAAGAGCTACATTCCAACTTAATTGTCGGAGTGATAGATATACTATAAAGAATGTTTATTGGCTGTCGAAAAAAAAGAAATATTTCATTCCCCCCCTAAACTCTTCTATTTCGGAAGATAAATGTTTATATTATGTCAGTATACACAAGATGTAACGTATGTATTACTAAAGAAACAGACTAATGCAATACTATTATCGTATGAAATTAATGACTTGTTAATGGATTATAATATATGTATTGTATTTCCACGGATTTATTTTTGCTTGGAACATGACTTGGCTATAACGTTTTCGTAGTGCATTATATGAAATTTTAATATTAATATTGTTTATGGTTTTATATTAGTTGTACCGTTACAGTTGTAAGATAATAAAGTTATCCAGTTTTAAGATAGTTTGTGAGTAAATTTATATAGAGTAAATTAGTTGACATTGGATATTTTATTTCTTATATTTTAAATTATGTGTATCTTTTCAATTGTGAGGTAAATTGAGTTTTTAGAAAATATGTGAATTCTTTTTAATAACAATTATTAATTAATATTAATATATGTTATATTTATATCAGTTGTGTCTTTAAAACTAATTATTGACTAAAGCAACACTATGATCGTATGAAATTAGTGACGATTTAATGGATTATAATATATGTATTGTATATCCACGGATTTATTTTTGCTTGAGACTTGACTTCACTATTACGTATTTGTAGTGCATTATATAATATTATAAATATATTAATTAATATTGCTTATATTTTATACAAGTTGTGTCTTTATTTTAGTTGGGTAATAAATTCATCAAGTTTTTAGATAATTTTTATTTATTTTCATTAAGTTAATCAGTGAGATAATTTTTAAAACTAAGAATTAAAATTTAACATGGCAAATACCACTTTTTCTGAAAATCTATTATGACACGTGTTTCGATGCATTCAATGCATTCCGCATCATTTCAAAAGCTTTGATTGAAAGCTATGCAGAATGCATTGAAATACGTGTAAAATAGATTTTAAGGAGTAGTTGTATTTAATCAAGTTTAATTTAAATAAAAAATAGATATATATTTTGCGAAAGTGACTGAACTCGATTAATGAAAAAAGTTTATAAATTGTGTATATGGGTAGGGTACATGAAAATGAAATTGGAGGTAAATTTGTGTATACATTTTTATTTTATTTTGAAAGACGGAATTCTGTTTTGTGAAAACTTGCTTACAATTATGAATTCAGATTTTTTTTTAATATTTTTTTAAAATATTTTTTTTTACTTCTCCTTAAACATTTATTTCTTTTAAAGACTTATTTTTAGTATTTTTTATTTCAATTTAATTTTTAATTGGTAAATACCATTTTTTTCTTAAAATGTATTGTGACACGCGTTTTGATGCTTTCAGTATCATTTTCAAACCCCCAAACAAATACGGTGTTTGAGAATGATGTTGAATGCATTAAAACACGTTTCACAATAGATTTTAAGATATAGTGGTATTATCCAAGTAAAGCGTTAATTAAAATGGATAGATTTTATTTCAAAGTGACTGCCGAATTTATTAATGAAATTATCTTTTAAATGTCTAAAGAGTATGAGTGTTTACTAGGATTTTCGCAAAGTATTATATATATATACATTATTTCATAATTTTAAGTAATAGGATGACAATATCGACTGCTAAAAATTAACAATTCAAATTACAAAACTGTCAATGAAGTGTTCAAAAATGTGTCAACGATAAATTATTTAACCCGTGACATTTTACGAAAATTGTTTCCGTGAAATTTCTACGATACTTCAATATTTCTCCGCCAGCTATGAAGCTCCAGCGAAAATAGGGGAGAATTGGATATTTTAAATTAATTAATAATTTAGTTATTATCTTGTATTAATATCATTTCATTTACTCCGGGAACTTTGTAAATTTATAAGCAGCAATAATTTTTAATCTCCTTTGTATATATTGAATCGTGATTATCAGCTTTACAGCCGAAGGCATTGCAAATGTTTTAAAAATAACAGTTTCCTCAAGCCGGAAGGCTGAAGAGAGATGTATTATTTATTCCTTTGGAACATTTGATAAATTTCTCAGGAATTTGTACACGGTAGCTAAAAATAAAATTTGCATAAAATTTTTATTATTTTACCTTTTTGCATTACCTCTAAGTCACTGCATTAGCAAAATTAAACTCTCCAGAGATGGCGCTTTAAACTGGTAGTAAATAAGTGCTTGGGTATTGAATATATGCAAGTTCCAAAAATCTGTATATCGAACTTTAATATATTTAAATCGTGTATTATTTCAAATAAAATGTTTGTGTTTCTATCATAAACATGAATATGAATTTAATAATTTTCGCGTGCCTAATAATCTCGATATAAAAACTAAAACAAATGGAAAAGATTCGAACCTAGAAACTCTGAACCAGAGATTTCTACACTAACCAACTAACCACAACCCATCTCATGTAAAAACTAATCATTTAAATCAGCTAATGACAGGTGGTAATGTCTGCAAATACTGCAAATAGTCTGAAACTTCGATAATATCTTTTACAATGCTTTATTTCTATTGTAAAATATTCGTGGTTTATCAATGCTATACTCGTTTGTAATTCGGTCGATTGGGTTAAAATATTCATTTGATTTTTTTTCTAAATATCTGTGTAAGGTTGAGTTAAGAGACAATGTAATAAGCTGACGAACAAATGATGTGAATATTAGTTAAATGTTTTTTTTTAACGCTTTTCTTATGGGCTTCGAGTTTCGTGCCAACGTGCTATTAAGGGATGCTAAAAGCCTTCTTAAGTAAGATTTCAGAGATTCAACGAAACAAGTAATGTTATTTGTGTATTTAATTCAACTCTTTGGAAATTTATCAAAATATCATATCACTCCTAAGATAAAGATCTTATCGGAAACCAACATGTGATTTATTTTACAATTATGTTAATAACAGCTTAATGGAGCTTATATAAATTGATTTGATTTGAATTGTGATTGGATTTTCCAACTTGAGTGAAAGGTTTAGATTTCCGAGAAGAAAAATCCATGATTAATTTATTCATAAATACAAGCTTTTGTACAAATTCATTTATTAATCCACATTTACAAAATAAAATTTCGTTGATGATTTTAATATAGAAATGAAATCCTTATAAAACACCAGTTTTTCAGTTTTTTAATGTAACTAGTTTCAAGAACTAGAGATATTCTTTTTATCTTTCATATCTCAACATAGATTAAGAAGAATATGCATTTCTAGGCATTTACGAGACTTATATTAAGACCGTCATAGGCTGATGTGTAGTCACTTTACATATGTAAATAACTCCTATAATTGGAGATAATCTTGATTTATTAACAAGTATTTGGACACACTCAAAATGTTGAAGCGATGTTCTTATCAAAAGGTGAAAAATCAAGAATTTGCATTTTCACCTGTTAATGAGAACATCTGCCATTCTCAAAACTAGTCGTGTTAACATTAATAAATTTAAAAATTGGTAATATGCGAGTTTCGTATTCGTATTTATATCATGTTATTCCACAAAATTTATGTCAACTCATTAAATAATTAAATTTAGTTGAATATCCTGTAAATGACGAAATTTTATGGGAGATATCAACATCATTAACCTTTCCCTTCCAGTGTTAAAATAAAAACGCGCGTTCCGGTGTTGGGTAGTTACTACACAATAAAAAAAGCGAATTTAAATCGGAAAAATATGGACATCCATAGCTAATTCCCTTAATTAATTATAAATGAAGTAAAGAATTATAATAATTTAGATTTATTAGCTGAAAATATTAAAAAAACTATCTGGTAACGCTCACGGAACAAGCATAGGTGCACTCTTGTTGCAAGCCCTACTGGAGCTCTACAAGAGCTACTCGGCTGTCCAAATTTAAAACACAGTAAGGGACATTTTTGAAGTTTTTTTTGCATTTTAGGACTAAGTAGAGTCTACTCAGTCCATAAATGCAAAAAAAAACCTACTACAAAAAAATGTCCCTTACTGTGTTTTAAATTTGGACAGCCGTACTACTGACTACCGCTTTCCGCTAGTATTGGTGGTAGCCGGAGTGGCTCTTTTCCACTACCACACTGCACTTCACGCGCTGTTTATACGCGAATTTGCTTCCGATATTCACAAAATACCTCCGATATACCCGATAAATTCTGATTATTATTTATATTATTTTATAAATCAATGCGTAAATATGTAATGGAGGAATTATTATATTTATAGAGATATTGATGGTTATTAGAAACAATGTGTACAAGGTACACAACACCGGGAAGGGAGGGTAAAAACTTAAAATAATTTAAATAAAAATTTACAACATATTATTTTTTTGACATCTCATCAAAGATGAAGAAGAATATGGAAGTCTGGGCATTTACGGGGCTTACGACCGTCATAGGCTGGTTTGAGTGATCAAATTTGAATTTGATTAGCGTGGTTGTCAATAATGGGTAGAATTGGTGAATGTTACACGTGTGTAAAGTGATCACTCAAACCAGCCTATGACGGTCGTAAGCCCCGTAAATGCCCAGACTTCCATATTCTTCTTCATCTTTGATGAGATGTCAAAAAAATAATATGAAAATAACTCCCGTAATTGGAGATAATCCAGATTTTGTGAACAAGTATTTGGACACACTCAAAATGTTGTAAATTTACAACATGTTGAGTGTGTCCAAATACTTTTAAAAAAACTGGATTATCTCCAATTACAGGAGTTATTTTCATCTCACCAATAGATGTCTCTAGTGAAGTTCTAGTGATTCAAGAACAATGTTTCAAAATTGGTTCATATATATAGAACTTCCAAGAATTTGATTAGAGTGGTTGTCAATAATGGGTAGAATTGGTGAATGTTACACGTGTGTAAAGTGATCACTTAAACCAGCCTATGACTGTCATCAGCCCCGTAAATGCCTAGACTTCCATATTATTCTTAATCTTTGATGAGATGTCAAAAAATAATGTTATTAAAAAAAAAATGTAAAAAGTTTTTTATTACTGTGGGAATTCATAAAATACATTTTATCGGGAATATTTTACATTTCTTTAGTCGATAAATCATATTTTATATAATATTGTAAAACATCGATAAATCCTTAAGTTACTTTCCTAGCTAATTTGCATATCTTAGATTTTTCATGTGAAGCATGTATTCACAGTATACATGGAATATAAATTACATCAGAGAGCTTTATATGATTCCCCTTTGAATATTTTTACAAGAGAATAATTCTGAAAAACCAATAAACCGATACGTTTGTTCCAATCGTGAAATGAGATTTCATATTTTTCTAGATACGTGGAATTTTGTGCACTTTTTTGCTAGCAATATAAATAATGTTGGGAAAATATTTATTTTATATTACCTACCTTCAGAATAAACAACTGTATACATTCAATTACATATTTATATGTACGGTTTTTCACTGATATACATATACAGGTTGGCACAAAATTAATTACTCTATCGGAAGATATTATAATTTTTGCAAATGGCATCGTATGACAATAATATTTGACATTTCGCTCACTCCTTTCAGTAACGTCATATATCAAAAATTGTCAATTTCCAGTTGTGCATGTTTTCGGGATGCCCATAAAATCTACTATATCCCAGCAAAAGAGGCATATTTTTAACTTAATATTTACCCGCTACAGGGCAGAAAGTGTTGTTTTGCATTTTAAAGAAAAGGTATTGCTTAATTATTTTAAATTTACTAATTATTTTTCAAATCAAGAAAAAATCTTTGGGTTTAACCTTAAAAAATCTGTTGCACAGTAAAAAGTTCAGTAAGTGGCTTTATATTTATTTTTAATACGTTTTATTATATTTTTAATCTTTAAAAACGTTCTGAAAAATCAAGTTTTTTGATTTATGACGTTCTTGAAAGGAGTGAGAGATTTGTAAACTAGAAAGCTGCATTATATAAATATATTCAGGGTGGCACAACATTTTTTAATCTAATTTTATTATTTACTTACTTTTATACTGAATGAAAAAAAAATCAGTGACGAAAATCATTATTTGAACCTTTACAACTTTTTCTTGACTTGAAAGACTCGGCACGATCAGATCAATCAGAACCTAAAATCTGGCGTTGTCAAAAGTCTGCGTGATCGGAGGGCATGTATGAATAGATGTATGGATGTGAAGGAGGCGAGGAGTGTATGCCAGGACAGAAGAGTGTAGCGTTCCACCCTCTCTGCCTACCCCTGCGGGAAAACGGCGTAATGGAAGTAGTAGTAGTAGTAGTACAACTTTTTCTGGAAAGTGAAAAAGATGATATCCGTCAAGTGGTTGCCACCAGTGGTAATACACATTTGTGCCCATTTTATTAATTTGTTTGTATACTGTAGCTGTATAGTTTACAAAAAACAAATATGAATGACGGACAATGTCATTTGCAAAAATTATAATTTATTTGCAAAATTAATCACCCTATCTTCCGATAGGGTGATTAATTTTGCGCCACCTTGTATATGTGTGTTAGTATTTACTAACCTTAACATCACATCGCAACGATTCCAATAAGAGGGAGAAATAAGGTAGGTCTAAAATAAACATTTTTTCTTTATATACACATCATTATGAACAAAACGGTTAATTGGTAGAATGTTATATTGGCAAAAAATGAAAACATCGTTTGATTTCGTAGCCCCTTTTAACGTTGCAATAATATAATATATTTTACCGTGTTATTTTCACTTTTGGGAAATACGATGTATGTAACATGTTTGTCATTTTTCATCGTTCATTCGTTTTTTTTTTAATCTCAAAGCCAATTTTTGTGCATGTGGCAATGTACCATTTGATTATAATGAGTAATGACTACTTAAAATGATGTGTTCGAGAATTATTATTAGCTAACTAACTAACTAACCATCACGCCGCTTCCCCGCAGGGGTAGGCAGAGAGAATCGAACGCCACACCACTCTGTCTTTGCAAACATTCTTTGCCTCTTCTACATTCATGCATCTCCTCATACATATCCGACGATTATTACGACTCCTGACCCGGCCGCTTTCAAGTATTTGACATACCTGATTGTGCCACGTTTTCCTCGGTCGTCCTCTGCTTCTTTTTCCAACTACATTCGCCCCATTAATTTGTTTAACCGTTCTTTCTTCACTCATACGCTCCACATGTCCACACCATCTCAACACACCTTTCTTAATTTTATCGATAATGCTTATCTCAGCCTTACATTCTTTCCTGATTTCATCATTCGAACATCTATCAAACATCGTTTTGCCACACATTCGTCTGAGGGATCGCATTTCGACTGCATTCAGTCTGCTTTCATCCTTCTTTTGCCAACTCCATGCTTCGCTTCCATACATAAGGGTTGGAACTAGAACTCCATTGTGTACCGCCAGTTTAGCTTCCGCTGAACTATTATTACAATCATCAATTTTGCAATTTTTTGATGTACTGTAGAACGGGGCTACTTGAACTTTGATGTGCTATTTGAGCCCAGTACAAAAAAAATAAACCTGTATTTGGTCTACAATAATAAAAGTAACGTGACAATAAGTGTCACCCGTCAGGGAAACAATGAATCATGTTGACACGTTCATTATTGTAGACCAAATACAGATCTAAATATTTTTTGTACTGGGCTCAAGTAACACATCAAAGTTCAAGTAGCCCCGTTCTACGGTACGCTTTGTATTTGAGTTTTTTGAAAAGTTCGTAAATCAATTTTAAGACACTGTTTTTTTGTCACGAAAACTTAGCTAGAAGTGCTTGATTTATCTATTTTTATTTCATTCATGTTTTGGCTATTGAACGTTGTGATATTTGAAAATTTGATTTATTTATTAATATCTCAATAGACTAAAAAACAAATTAAAATCTGGATTTATGTGATTTGTGTAAGATTAATGTAGTAAAAGCAGATTGTGTGAAAATATGTATTGGTGTAGCGTTCTTTTCTCTCTGCCTACTCCTGCGGAGAAGCGGCGCAATGATTAGTAAGCTCGTCATTTTTTATTTGTTCGTTAATTTTTCGCACGATTCAGAATATTCTATATGTTATAAAACAAACAATGTTTCTAGATCCTTCCGTTCTTACATATTCCTATATACACATATTTCCGTACTCGCATATTAACTTACCGAAAGTGCTCTTTGAATATACACACAACTTAGCAATCATAAATAATGTAAGAAAACTCGGTAAAGTTTACGAAACGTAAAATCAATATTTGAAGTATTAACTTTGTGATCTTCTCTCGCACATCTTATAAAATTATTTCTTACTTCAATCACACGTTACTGCTGTAACAATCAAAACAGATCAATACGTCAAACTTTGATTTATATTGATGTTTAAGAAATGGAATTAAAAGGATTCAATTCGCAAGCCCTTGAATTGGACAAACGTAACGTTAACTATTAAATCCCACTAAAATCCCTTTCTATAACTTATAAGTTATTATTATTGTAAAATATTACGTAATTTTTTTCAATTTATACTAATTTTTTGTGTTTTTTTTTAAATCATGGTTTTCATTCTATGCTTTTTTGGCTATATATATGTAAAACATTGAATTTCGTCTAGCCTCCCACCAACTTGATGATGTCTTCAATTTTTACTTTACACCCTTACCATAACATGTATGTTTTTATTATTTTAATACTCTACCTTAATTCAATCAGTTAAATTTAATTTGTCAGAAATATTATATTAAATCATGAATTTCCATCCCTACCTTGTAATAAATAGCAGAATTTTATATAGCCTCCCAAAAGTCTAACGATATCCTTAAATCCTACTTAAAAACCTTACCATATTTAATATATAATATATATTTTTTATTATTGAATACTAAAATTCATTCAATTAAAATTCTTTTTATAAGAAATATTATACAAATTTCTCGAATATTTCTCGCAGACATTTTGTGGCACATTTTATAAACTTTGTAAAATTAAACAACTTTGTTTTAACCACTTTTATATTATAAGCACACTTTAACCTAACGGTTTCGACAAGAGCCTTGTCATCATCAGGGTTTATTAAATTCTAAAACATCAAACTACTCATTATTAATTTCATTTCTTTACCAAAAACTTCCACACACTCCGTAAAAAAATCTAAATGTTATTTTTATTATGCATTGCGTAGTAACCTCAAATAACAACTAATGGAATCACCCAAAAACAGTAATCAGCCGCGTACATACTGTTTTCAATAAACCCTGATGATGACAAGGTTCTTGTCGAAACCGGTAGGTTAAAGTGTGCTTCAAAAAAAGTGGTTAAAATAAAGTTTTTCAATTTTATAAAGCGTGTACAAAATTTGAAATTCCATCCCTGCCTTTTTACCACATAACATAATTTTATCTAGACTTCTAATAGTCTGATAATGTCTTAAAATCCTACGTCAAACCCTTATCATAACTTATATTTAGTTATTATTTTTTAAAAAACACTACTTAAATTCAATCAAAATAAATTAATTAAAAAAAAATGAAATCGTTGATTTTAACCCCGCCTTATGATATAACAATTGATTTTGTCTAGCTCTCCACCCGTCTAAAGATATCGGTAATGACAAAATTCGCTCACTGGATAAATAAAATAAAACTTTAAATTTGTAACCTGTTTTATGGTAAAAAGTAATACTATATTATTAGATTAAAACCAATATTTTTAGCTTTTCCACTTTATTTTTATTTGACCAGCGACCGGGTTTCGTCATTACCGACATCATCAGACTGGTCTGATGATGTCGGTAACGACGAAACCCGGTCGCTGGTCAAATAAAAATAAAGTGGAAAAGCTAAAAATGTTGTTTTTAATCTAATAATATATTAAAATGAAATTCCATCACGAAGTGTCAATGGATAATATAAATCTATTAAAAAGTAATACTAAAATAAAAGTATTAGAAAAATTTATATCTATGATCGAACGAGTACGAAGTCTGAATGTAGACGTAATATTTGTCAAAAATTTTTCAATTATTCTTCAATCAATTTAAGTGCGCAGTACGTTAATTAATACCAATTAAGAACTAACTGATAGATACCGTCAAAGCTACCAAAATCTTTTAACTGAAATAATTGAGCAGATAATTATTTTTAAATTCCTCGATCTATTGAATCCAATTGGTATACTCGATAATAGTTGAAAACGAATGTTTCGTAAATTATATGATTGATGATTTAATTTTAGTTTTTGATCATGAGAAATACATGTATACCTTCAAGGAACTCCTTTCTTATAACTATTAAATCTTATAGGTTAAGGCCCAATATACGATAAATTGCAATTTTATTTTAAATTTAATTTTTTTTAATCAAAATGAATACATATTTTTGATAAGAAAAAAGTTATTGTAAGGTATGAAAAAAATTACACTTTTTTTTCAATTTACTCGTATATTCAATGGTTTTGAAAGTAAAGTGAAATAAAAAATATTTTAAATTCAGAAAAGCTACGTTTACCGATATATACATATATATATATATATATATATATATATATATATATATATATATATATATATATATATATATATATATATATATATATATATATATATACATATATATATATAAATATATATATATATATATATATATATATATATATATATATATATATATATATATATATATATATATATATATATATATATATATATACATATATGTATTTAGCATGAGATTACTATGTTACGATGTCAATAAGTTCAATTACCGTTGAACGGGGCTACTTGAACTTTGATGTGTTACTTGAGCCCAGTACAAAAAAGAGCAAATCTGTATTTGGTATTCAATAATGAACGTATCGACATGATTCATTGTTGCCCTGACATAGGTGACAATTATTGTCACGATACTCGATATCGATTGTAGTATGGTGACACTTATTGTCACGATACTACAATCGATACCACGATCTAAATATTTTTTGTACTGGGCTCAAGTAACACATCAAAGTTCAAGTAGCCCTGTTCTACGGTATAGTTTTAGTTTAAAGGTTTAGTTTTATGTAGAGATAACCATGTGTGAATGAAAAAAAAATCTTGTTTAAATATAAGAGTCTAACGTAAAAATGTAAAATGTATATATTTCATTGAATTCAAACACGATAAATTCGTTCAAAGTAAATATTATATTTTTCAGTAAATGTTTCCTGGTCGGCGATAAAAATAGAAATGGCGCAATTGACGAATTGAGTTTTAACAGGGCAGTTGATCATTACTTCCGGTAGCCTCAATTAAAAATTATAAGTTAATTGGAAAAATGTTTGTTTTAATCATTAAATGGGAAATTCCCACGCCTTCATTTATTCAAATTTTAATTGAAATGGCTCTTCTGAAATGTTTTCTATACAAATATAGATACGAATATGAATGAAAAAATGGGATATTATCAAAGCATTTTTTATTTTAATTATTCATTGGCAAATCTGGATTATCCTCAATTATGAGTTTTTCATCACATTATTTTTTGACATATCGCTCACTTCTTTCAAGAACGTCATAAATCAAAAATCATAAATTTTCAGTTGTGCATGTTTTCGGAATGCCCAGAAAATGTACTATATCCCAGCAACATTTTTAACTTAATATTTACCCGCTACAGGGCAGAAAGTATTGTTTTTGGATTTTGAAGAAAAGGTATTGTTTAATTATATTTTTAAATGTACTAAATATTTTTCAAATAGAGAAGAAACCTTCAGGTTTTACCTTAAAAGATCTGTTGTACAATAAAAAGTTCAATAAGTGGCTTGATATTTATTTTTAATACATTGTATTATATTATTGAACTTTAAAAACGTTATCCTGAAAAATCAAGTTTTTTGATTTACGACGTCCTTGAAAGGAGTGGGCGATATATGAAACAACATATATGAAGAAGAATATGGAAGTCATTTACAGGGCTTACGACCTCACATACAACTAAAAAAATGTTTCTGCTCAAGAAAAAAAATCTTCTTCGAATGCTAGCAAACCTAGGTTATTTTTTTATATATAATCAAGATTATAGGCTGAACAAGGAATAATTGAAAAGATAAGGAAGAGTTCTTTACGGTGGTATGGACATGTGGAGCAAATGGATAGCGAGAGAATGACTAAGAAAATATATGTGGCGAATGTGAGAGGGAAAACAGAACGAGGACGACCGAAAAAGACTTGGCACGATTAGATCAATCAGAACCCAAAATCTGGCGGTGTCAAAAGTCTGCGTAATCGGAGGGCATGTATGACTAGATGTAAGGATGTGAAGAAGGCGAGGAGTATATGTCAGGAAAGAAGAGTGTGGCGTTCCATCCTCTCTGCCTACCCCTGCGGGGAAACGGCGTGTAGTAGTAGTAGTAGATCAAGATTGCATATAAAGCCACAGTTATTATTTTTAAAAATTTATAAAAGTGGAAGCAAATTTAAATTTTGATTAATAACCCTCATTAATATCACTTATTTCCATTCAAAATCTAATAAAATATTTTCACTTAAATAACTTTTCAAAAATATTTCCAATCGTGCTATCGAGTCAAAGTAAACTTATTCCTGAAGTGTCACTTGAATAATAAAAATTCCATTCTCTCATTTTCAAATTTTGTAACGAAGAAATTCCATTCATTTCGAATTTAGAAATACACAATGCAAAGACACTTTGGAACAAAAGCATAACTGTAAAAACAAATGACAGGCTATAAAGGGGTAAAGCAGGGTTGTCGAAAATGCGGAAACACAGTAAAAATATTATATGTGTGTACATTCATTGAATACTAACAATGTTATTCTAGTATTTGGGTTTTAATGCCTAGACAGAGATAGTATATGTATATTTTTTTTTTAATTCTGCGAAAAATTTTACCACAAAAATTATATTATTTATCTCTTTTCGAAGTATATTTTCATACATACTAGTATTTTGTTTCTTTCTGATGTCTTTTATGATTGTTGATATTCAAGAAAAATAAGAAATTAAAATTAAAATTGAAAAATACTATCGCGTCAATATAAATCAAAGGTATTTTTTTAGATGTATACAAATTCAAATGTATAAGCAATAAATTGATGGTGGCATCTTCTGTATGGCATGTTGCGCCATCTTTTTGAAACCACAGCTCTGTCACATCAATGTCATTCAACGGAGGTACGAAGAAGTCAGTAATCAAGGGTCTGTAGCGCTCTCCAGTGACCTTAACATTCTGGCCGGCCAAAAAAATATAAGCCAATGATACCGCCTGCCCATAAAGCACACCAAACAGTGACTTTTAATGGATGTAAAGACATCTCGACGAAAGTTTCTGGGTTTTCTCCACTCCAAATACAGCAAATCTGCTTAAAGACATAGCCATTGGACCAAAAACGTGCCTCATCGGTGAACAAAATTATGAGTTGAAAAAGATGATCAAGGTGAATATTGTTTTGATTCAGTCTCTTCATGGTGAAATGGAAAAAAGTACTGACTGCAAATCAACTATCAACTGTCAAATTGACAGTTTGTAAAAACATTGTTGCCAGTTTGAAAACGAAACCATAAAAAAACCCTTCATGAATAAACTATACTCGTTTTTTGAACAATAAATGTGTGAACTCTGTATAAACGATTACGATGAAATGTATTTATTTATCTACCGTTATGTTGAACACTATCTCATTGGATATTGATCTGTTCCATGTGTTTGAAGGAATTTTCTGAAGTGGGATTCTTCTACACCTCTAGCAATAGTTCTTGCATATATTTTATTTTAATGTATACGATTTAAATTTTTTATAGTTTGTAACGTATATATTAATTTAAATAAATAATAAATTCAATTTAATTGAAATTGAATTTATGTGTCAAATTTACATTTTAATAATTATTTTTCGTTTAAGGTGGTATAGATTAAAAACAACATTTTTTGTTATTCACACTGTAGCGGCAGTCATAGCCCTATGCTGGTCCTTGTCCCTTGCGGCTTGGAACAGCTACTCAACCCCGAGACCCGTTCTTCTTTGTGACACCCTTCAACTTCTTACTCCACGCGACCCTTCCACATTCTCTTGGATTACCGTTTAGAGCAAGCAAAACTTTGGGTTTCACATTATAAAACCAAAGTACCAAGTCAACATTTTTTTGTGGATGTCATAAGCTTTTGGTCATCATGCATTCGTTGTAGGATAATCTCATTCGATGTTCAGTATGTCTATGATATTTGGAGTATTGTACGGTAATACCACATTTCAAAACCTCGATTTTTTCAACATTTTGAGTGTATCCAAATACTTGTTCACAAATCTTTACTTTGCTTGTTGTCAATGAATCGGTAAATATTACATGAGTGTTAAGGGATCACTTAATCAAACCTATGATGGTCGTAAGCCCTGCAAATGCCTTCCATATTCTTCTTCATCTGTGTTGAGATGTCAAAAAGCCGTGAATTTAGGACACAATATTTGAAAACTCGAAGCTGAATCTTCAGTGACATACAGACGACAACAGAGAAGATATTTGTTGGTTTTAAGAAGTTTTTGGCTTTTTAAGTGGCTTTTTGCATTCTTTTTCTTGCATAGATTTCTTAATTGCAAAACAAATATAAAATTCAGTTTATATAATTTCGCGTTGTAACATATTCCTTTCAAACTTCATTTCGACAGTAAAAATGGTATTACATAATACAGGTAAATAATTTATGAATCCAACCAAATTGTAAAAAAAAGAAAATATAATGTTTAATACTTTGAGAACCATCTTTCTAAGACAGTAGAATCGTTCAACGTTGCTGTCTATTTTCATTCAGTTTAACAATGCATGGAATCTCGCTATTAACAGCTACAATAAAGTTTTCAATCGAGCTGTTTTATTTATTTTATCTTATTGTTTTCTCTCTCTCTTAGTCCGCCTCCACTGGACAAGAATAAAGCAAAATGGACTTGCTTGCATAAGACAAGAAAATCAATTATCTGCCCGAATAATAACAAAAGATTAAAGGTTATGTAAATTTAGTTATGTTATGTAATTGTTTTGTAAAATTTCTGTAGAATTTTCATTTTTAATTTGAGTTTTACTTAGTAAATACTACTATTTCTTAAAATCTATTTTGACACGTGTTTCGATGCAATCTGCATAATTTTCAAACGCCGTATACGGTAAACTATACTAAAATGATGCGGAATGCATCAAAACACGTATAAATATTGATATTAAGGAATAGTAGTAATTATTAAGTAAAATTTTGGATAGATTTTACCACAAAGTGACTGTTAAATCAATGAATGAAATTAAAGAATTTTCTGTTAAAAAAGTCCTTTTTAAAAAAAAAAAAATAAATCGAAAATTTCTATGCTGTATTTAGATAAAAAATAAACAATTAAAAACACAAACGAAATTATACTCGCGATTATCATGGCCCCTAAATAGTATATACAGGATTTTTTTTTTTTTAGTATTCGACTGATTTCCGTCCGTTATATCGAGGTTATGCTGTATGTGTTAGACTTTATTTAATGTGTTTTTGTTTTTTTTTTTTTTTTTATTTTATTTGTGGTTCTACGTATGTTTTCACAAGGTAAGTTATTGGTGATTTGTTTATTTCGCTGGGAGGTGCTTTCTTGTAAATTGTGAGTAAATTTTAAATGCATACAAAAATATTGTTTTGAAATTTAGTTTTTTAAAAACAAAATATTTGGTGCTGTATTTTTATCTACGTTAATAATTTGCTGGTTGGGATTCATTTTTGACTTCTACTACGTATATTTTTGTACTCATATTGCTCACTCCTTTTAACAACGTCATATATCAAAAAACTTGATTTTTCAGGAGATCGTTTTTAAAGTTTAAAAATATAATGAAATGTATTAAAAATAAATATCTAGCCACTTATTAAACTTTTTACTGTGCAACAGATCTTTTTAGGTAAAACCTGAATGTTTTTTCTCCGTTTCAAAAATATTTAGTATATTTAAAAAAAAAACATTAAACTTTACATTTTCTTCAAAATGCAAAAACAATACATTCTTCCCTGTAGCGTGTAAATATTGAGTAAAAAATATGCAGCTTTTGGTGAGATATAGTACATTTTCTGGGCATTCTGAAAACAAAACTGAAAATTGTTGATTTTTGAAAAATGACGTTGTTAAAAGGAGTGAGCTGTACCTCAATTTTATGTTCATAAATTTTATCTATAAAACCTACATCAGCACGTGTACCTTCCGAAATTAATGAAACTGTATTTCATAAGCCGGAGCTACTAAGTGTTCCAGTTTGCTCTGATCAACGAACTAGAATATTTAGCCCTGTAACCCCTTAGATCACCAGGTCTTAATCAATGCTAAAAAGGATTATTTAGGGAATTCGGTGTATATAGTATTACATGATCAATTTCTCATGAAACCTTAAGTTTAATTAATCTCACGGTGAGGATTTTGAGGTAATCAGTGAAATGTTAAACCTTTACGATTCCTACTTTAGATTTTGTACGAAATTACTTATATAAAGATAAACGGAAATATTATATTAAGGTCCTAAACAAAACAGAGGAAACTACGTAATAAATGGGGCGATAATTTAAGCCTTAGGAATTACGATTTTAAATATATTTATATGAATTATTGAAAAAAACAACTGTTTGGTGATGTCGGTTACGACAAAACCCAGTTACTGTCAAATAAAAGTCGTGAGGAAAATATTACTTAGTTGTTATTATATTTTAAAAAATACAGTTTCACTAAGAAATGTCAGAATGATTAAAGAAAACACTTGTTTTTTACCACTTGAGTTTAATTATAGACTACATGTTTCAGTTATTATACAGACCTGAATGATGGAAGTTTAACTTCTGAAACATGTAGTCTATAATAAAACTCAAGTGGTAAAAAACAAGTGTTTTCTTTAATCATTGTAACATGTCTCACCACAAAGTTAATGCCGAAACAATAAATAAAGAAATGTCAGTACAAAAAATAAATCTAATAAAAAAATGGTTTAATAAAAAGTAATTGTGAAGTATTTGTCCGCCTCCGTAGTGTCAGATGATAACTCGTCATTTTTGTTTTACATTACCGTTATTTTACAGAATAGCATAAAACCTTGAACTGTTAGAAATGTTGGAATGTGTAAGCCAAAATTGGACTAAGCGGATGGACCATTTGAAGCGCAGCTGCGGTCAACATTTGAATGAAATAATTTTAAAACATTTAATTATACGGACCGCACTATTGATTCAAATCAAGATTTCATGCATTTTTCTGAATTTAATGTGTTTTTTTTTTAAAACCAATAGCTCTTAAAAAATCACCCTTTATAAGCCTTTACTCATTTGCGAGTGATTTTGTTACTGTCCTAAAATATTTTCTTCTTCGAAGGAAGTGCTAAATGATTAAAAAAAGGTATTTCGATAGTTTTATAATTTCTGTATTGATGTTTTTTTCTTTCTTTTTCAGTCAATGTGATTATCTCCACGTTGCCATGAGCCCCCTCTACCATGGATCACTATCCCAACCCCTTGCGCAGCCTTTGGACACGAAGAATCAATGGTAAATTTTATTATTTTACTAGGAACATGCATTGATTTTTTCTTTGTTTAAAAAATCTTTTGCATTTTACAATTGCAAGTGCAAAAAACACAATACAAGGCAAGGCAAGAATACAATAGATATCAGAAATATAATTAGATTAAAAGCGCTAATGTAAACTACAAACATTTAATTTTAACAGAAAACAAATATTCCTGAATATGTTCTCTTTGGACTTTTGAATACGCTCTGTTCAGACCTTTTGATTTATATTTGGAAACACTATTGCAGAACAACAAAAAAATATTTCAACTATGGCAGAAGCTTACGTACTACTTTTTGACATTTTAAAATTATTTTTAGTCATGTTAGTTCTGGAAAACGTAATTTATTTTTTACTTTTTACTATACAGCTTCAGCATATATTTTGTAAGAAACCAATTTAAAATACTTTATCCAAGATTGAATAATCACTAAAAAATATGTTTTTTATTAAATAAATGTTTTTTTAAGCCCCCTTATATATAAACCAGACATTGTTTGTGATTTCCTTTACTAAGATAATCTAGTAAATATTTTATAAAAGGCTTTGTTTCGGAGGTATTTGTTTGAAATTCCAATTGTTAAACGAATTCAATGAGCTTTTTAGGGGGATGCTTTCAAGAGCTTTTCCAGTTTCCTTCTACAACAGATCAAATATCTGAACAAAATGTATATTTTTTATATTACACGTTGAAGAAAACAATATTCAAATCTTAGACCGAGCGAAAGTGAATTTTCGACTTTACCAGAACTAAGTTGTTGCTACTGGGTCAAGTTTTTCAAGTTACTTTTCTTATGATTAAAATGTAACTTTGTTTTAAAATCACTACAAATATTTAAATATAACTCAATTAAATCAGTAGACATTATAATTAAATTATAAAAAAACATTTAAAGTGATTTTCAAAAATATGTATATTTAAATTATAAAATGAAAAATCACAAGGTTATTTCTTCAAATATAAATAATAATTTTTAATTTTTTTAAAATTCTGTATTATTAATATTAATCTGAAAATACAGTGATATTAAAATGGTTAATATTGTTTAAACATTGTAAAAAATTGTGTTCATATTTAGTATTCTCTTAATACTAAATATGAACTTAATTCGTGTATAATTAAATTAAAATTTGGAAGATTTCAGTGGAATTCAACATAATTTTGAATTTCATTATATCTCAATATTCATATCAGTACATTAAAAAAACTTAAACAAAAAAACTAACTAATCATCACACCGGAGGAACCACACAGGAGTAGAGCGGAAAAAAAGAACACTATACTAATCTGTGTTTGCAAACATTCTTCGCCTTTTTCACATTCATGTATCACCTCATTCATATCTTCCGGTTATTCCGACTCCTGACTTGACCACGACCTTGATATTTGAAATACTTGATCATGTAAAGGTTATCTCGTTTTTTTCCTTTATGTTCCAACCACATTTTCCTCAAAAATATATTCTTTTTTAAATTTTCAGTACCTTAATACTATTTTCACATTTTTATTTAAGCCAACTTTAACAAACGTGACCATTACTTTCTTTGTCACAAGGGTGTTTGGTAAACAAGAGAATTATTTTAACACTCTTGGCATTTTTCTTTGGTGAAAGTAATTTTTGTTTCACATTAAAAAAACTGAAATTCCTTTTTTTCGATTTGACTTATACATCGTTAAATCAATACGACATGGGATGGTATCAAACACAACTTATTTCATATACTATATATTTTTCAAATATTTTGAAAATAGTATTTTGTTTTTTTTTTTATTAAATAATTTGTTCAATAATAAGGGATCAAACGTTGAAAAATCATCCATCATATTTCATTGGCGGGCTTAAAACTATGTAATATATCTTCCTATTAATCAAAAATTGAAAAATCTTAATTTTGACCTGTACAACTGTTTAAAATAAAAAATAGACAATGTTTTTTATACGTTATGGTGTAAAAAGAAAATGAAGATGTAAACTAGATTTCAGTTCGAAAAAACTGACTATTTAGTTAATATGCCACTTCTCCGCAGAAGTAGACAGCGATAAAAGAACGCCACACCACTCTGTATTTGCAAAAAAAATGATTCTTCCACATTTATGCATCTCCTCTTACATACCACCGATTATCCCGACTCCTGACGTGACCACTCTCAAGTATTTGAAGTACTTGATCATGCCATGTTTTACTCGGTATGCCTTTGCTCCTATTACCAAACCCTGCGGAGAAACGGTGTGACGGTTATTTTGTCAATTAGTTACAATTAACTTACTTTTAATTTTTACAGACGCCGTGGTATCGCCGACTAGACGATCGATTGCCAAACTGGCGTCCCGGGCTCATTTCTGGCCAATTGCATAATAAATTCAAAAGAGATTTATTTTCAATCGTTTAAATATTTCTAATAAATTTTTTAAATAAAACACTTGTAATAAACCGCTTAGTGAGTTTTTTTTTTGACATCTCATCAAAGTTGAAGAAGAATATGGAAGTCTGGGCATTTACGGGGCTGACGACCGTCATAGGCTGGTTTTAGTGATCACTTTACACACTTGTAACATTCACCAATTCTACCCACTATTGACAACCACACTATTCAAATTCTTGGAAGTTCTATATATACGTATATGAACCAATTTCGAAACATTGTTCTTGAATCATAAGAACTTCACTAGAGACATCTATTGGTGATTTAAGAGTAATGTTTTAGAAATTGGTTCATATATATGTATGGTGGGTAGAATTGGTGAATGTTACACGTGTGTAAAATGATCTTTCAAACAAGCCAATGACGGTCGTCAGCCCCGTAAATGCCCAAACTTCCATATTATTCTTCATCTTTGATGAGATGTCAAAAAATAATTCCTGTAATTGGAGATAATTCAGATTTGTGAACAAGTATTTGCACACACTAAAAATGTTTTGATTATTTTACTCGACTAGTCCGCCTCCGTAGTGTAATGGTCAGCACGCTCGGCTACCGTTCTGGAGGTCCCGGGTTCGATTCCCAAGGGAGGTAAAATAAATATGAGTGATTTTTTTCACTGTAATATTTATTCAATATTACCATGGACTGGTACCTGAAGCGGAGGGCTGTGATCACCTTTCTTTCATGTGTAAACGATCAAGATAACACTGCGTTTATATGACACAGTGCCCTATGCACCATTGGGGTGCGGATAAGGGTTTATTATTATTAGTTTCTAAAACTAACAGATATTTTCATCTACAGGTGAAAACTTAGCTGTAGATGAAAACATCTGTTAGTTTTCGAAACTTGTCGTGTATAATAAAATAAAACTCATGAAGTGGTTTTTTACAAGTGCTTAATTTTTTTTATAATCAACATATCTTTCCACAAAGTTAATGCCGAATCAATAAACAATGTATTTTCCACACTTACTTTTCCCATCTTCACTATCATATCTACAGCCAAGCCTCTGGAAGTCGAAGCTTTGTAATATGCAAGGTTACTTGAAGTAGAAAAGTTTAAGAAAAATTGTAGGAAACGTTTATTCCGCGTATTCAAGAGAGATATCTAACGAGAACAGAGAGTTCTGTTATTATTGCGAGAAAAATGTCATAAAGAATATTGTTCTAACAATGAACTTATTACTTCAGAAAAGTACTTAAAGTCATCTCTTATTAAAATCGTCCGGAGGATCACATAATTTTTAATATAAAATGTAAACGTAATAGTAAATATTATGCATTATGACATCTCAACATAAGTGAAGAATAATATGGAATTTTAGGTTTTTTCACGGCTTTTGATCTGTAATTGACTATTTCAAGGTTTTAAACAATTTATGTAACATTGTTTGCTGATTTTCTTTGATTATTATTTTTTTGTAAATTAAACACTTGAATAATTACACTTTTTTTTTTAAGGGAATAGCCCGCAAATATTATGTTTTTAGAGGCTTGTCTGCAGGAAGGATAGTAAGGATAAGTGAGATAAATGTGAGAAATAGACCACAAAAATCCAGACCAATTGAAAATTAATCATTTTTGAGTTTATTTTGCAATTGGCGGGAATCGAACCCGCAACACCATTTTCGCAGTCGAGCGTGTACCCGACTACGCCACTGCGCCTGTCAACTTGATGAATTTTATTTCATTATACACTACTTTTGAAAATTAACATATGTTTTCATCTACAGGTGAAAAGTAAAACTAACGAGCAAAAAATATGTAGATATTTATTTATATATATATATATATATATATATATATATATATATATATATATATATATATATATATATATATATATATATATATATATATATATATATATATATATATATATATATATATTTATTGTGCGATTAGGACTCGCTGGGTCCGCATTCAACAGTATGAAGGCTGTCTGGAGATCGGATTTATACTCGGTGAAAACCAAATGCCGCCTATACAATGCCTGCATTGCTCCTGTTCTCTTATACGGCTGTGAAACATGGCACCTTACAAGGGCCCAGAGCAGCCGTGTACTAAGCTTTGAGAACAGGTGTTTGCGGAGAATCTTAGGCGTGCGGTGGTTTGACTTTGTGAGGAATGAAGAGATAAGGCGTAGGACGCAGCAAATCTTGGTCACAACTGTCGTCAAAAAAAGGCGATTCAGTTGGCTTGGCCATGTACTCCGCATGCCTCCTGAGAGCCTTAATCAAGCTTGCCTCTTTTACAAGGCATCAGGTTCGCGCCGCCCAGGACGACCACTGCTGACAATTCGTCGGCAGTTCTCGTCAGAACTTCGCGACGCGGATCTGACTTGGGAGGATGCAAGGGAGCTGGCAGCCGACAGAAAAGCCTGGAGACAATTTGTGGACTCCATATGCTCCACCTAGGGAGCGGATATGGTTATTATTATTATTATTATATATATTTATATATATATATATATATATATATATATATATATATATATATATATATATATATATATATATATATATTATATAGGAGGGGGTGTTAAGAAACGGGACTTTTCGTAAACTTACTTTGATTTTTAAAATGTGTTTTATCGATATTTTGTGAGAAAATCTCGTGGGGTCTACTCCAACTTTCAGTATTAAAACTAGGGCAATGTTTGCAGGAGTATGTCCATATCAACACGGTAGGTTTCACATTTATACCGCGCCTCCGCTCCCACGGGAGCGAGTACACAATGTTTTAATATTATATATTTCCCTCAGTCGATATGATCTCAATATTCCCGGCTATGTCGTGCACTACGTGTTTTCCTGACACACTCTACTTTGTTAGATATTGATTCCTCTGTATCTAGAGAACCACTTTCATGGGACTGCGCGAAAATATAAATCAGGACAAATCGCGGAAAAGAATTTTTATATTTTCTCTGCTGGGATTTTCCAGAAATATTTGTTTCACCAAAAATATGGGAATGAACCACTTTTTATCATCATATTTACTTCTCACCAAAATATGTCTCTAGTGAAGTTCTAGTGATTCAAAAACATTCATTCATTTTTTCCATTCAAACCCATATCCGCACCCCAATGGTGCATAGGGCACTGCATCATATAAATGCAGTGTTATCTTGATCATTAACATGAAGGAAAGGTGATCAGCCATTCGCTTTAGATACCAGTCCAGGGTAATATTGAATAAATATTAGAGTGAAAATACTATAATAAATCACTTTTATTTATTTGACCCCCCCTGGGAATCGAACCCGGGACCTCCAGTACGGTAGCTGAGCGTGCTGGCCATTACACTACGGAGGCAGACAGAACGTAATAGTTAATATTTGGGTCGTGTGGTTGTCAATAATAGGTAGAATTGGTGGATGTTACACGTGTGTAAAGCTCAAATTCTTGGAAGTTCTATATATATGAACCAATTTAGAAACCTTGTTTTTGAATCACTAGAACTTCACTAGAGACATCTATTGGTGAGAAGTAAATATATAAAAACCACTGTTATTGGAGATAATCCAGATTTTGTGAACCAGTATTTGGACACACTCAAAATGTTGTAAACTTTTTATCATTTTGTGTTTAAGTTTATCTCTGACTATGCAGATATTTAAAAATACCTAAGTATTTTTTTTATATCTACATGATCAAAAATATAAACTTAAAAAAAGATGGTTGATGAGAGGTTCATGTTAATTTTTTTACGTAACGAATATTTTTGAATATTGAGGATCAACTGTCTTCTATTTTGTAGTTAACTTTTGTTTTCGCAGATATAAGTATATTTATTTATTGATATTTATGTACAAAACTTTGGACACACTCTTCTCACTGCTGAAAATATAAGTTAACTTTTGAAAATTGTGTATTGTTGTTGTCAATCATGTCTAGAAAGTTGAATGTTACACTTGTATAAAGTGATCACTTAAACTATTTTATGACATATTCTCAATATTATTATAAATTTAAAGCATTTACTTTATGGTTAGTCATTTTTACCTATTTTTTTTTACAAAAATGTTGATAATGTTAGTATAGTTAACGGTGAGTGGTTATATACTAATATTAGTAACATTTTTTGTAAAAAAATAAATGAGTGTTTTATGACAGTTCGTAAGCTGTGTATTAACCCATATTCCCTTTTTCTTCCTTATCAATGCTGTGAACCCGTTTCCGTGGTTAGTGTCTCTTGTTAGATGTGTAACTTACTATCATGATTAGAGTTCCTGGATTTGAGCCCACTCTTCCATAACTTGATACCTATTTTATAAATAAATGAATTTATAATATAAGATTGTTCATTGTAATTATTCAATCAAATGCCAATTAATACAAACTTAGTTTTGAGAAATTATTTTTGAAAAATGTTTTTCAATATTTTATTTTATTATTTTCAGGGTTGTCATATCTCTTCACCCTCACGCTGTTGATTGGGGTGACCGCCACTCCAGACTGGGCTGACTGTCCCACCCCTTGTAGGTGCAAGTGGGCATCTGGGAAGAAGACAGCCATCTGCTCCTCATCGGGTCTCACTGATCTCCCGACCCTCAACTCCGACTTGCAAGTCCTCGATCTCCAGGGTAACTTCATCACCTACCTGGACAAGGATGCATTCAGCGCCATCGACCTGCTCAACCTTCAAAAGATCTTCATGAAGAACATGACCTTGAAAGAAATACACAGAGACGCCTTCAGAGACCTGAAGATTCTAGTCGAGTTGGATCTCTCTTACAATCAAATAGCAGTCATACCGAGAGGAACCTTTGCAGGAAATGACAGGCTAAAAATCCTCTGCCTCAGCGGAAACCCTTTGAAGGTATTATCGAGCGAGCAGTTTCCCGTTTTACCACATCTCAGAACCCTGGAACTAGAAAACTGCCAAATATCTGACATCGAAACTGGAGCCTTTGTCCATTTAAGTCAATTAGAAAACTTGAATCTCAAATCCAATTTACTCGAAACAACTTCGAAGGTGTTGTTCAAACCTTTAGTTAGCTTAAAGTCTTTGGATTTGATCGGAAATCCGTGGAAGTGTGATTGTGAGTTGAGAGGATTCAGAAACTGGTATTTATCCAGCAACCTTCACTCTGTTTCTCTGTCGTGTGACGAGCCGCTGCATCACAAAGGGGCATATTGGGAAGATATCTCTTCGTTAGAATTTGCCTGCCTAGCGGAAGTAATCGTCGGTAAGAGTGTTTACGAGAAGAAACAAAGAGATAACGTTACTTTCTCCTGTTCCGTTAAAGGCGACCCGGAACCAGACGTTTCTTGGCTGTTTAACGACCACTCCGTAGGAAGTGTCAACGCAACCAGAAACAATCCGGGATTTATGATAGAAATAGAACGAACCTTTTCAGAAAAGTGGATAAATTTAACGCTTATTAATCTTACCGAAAGCGATGCCGGTGAATATGTCTGCCAGGCGAAAAGCTCTTACGGCGTTATAAACAAAAACGTTTCGTTAGTTTTAACAGACTCCCGTTACAGAAACGAAGCGAACTACATTTTTCTTTTCGCTGGATTACTCGTTACTGGGCTGTTAATCTTGGTAATGATATTCACAGCCATAGCTTGTTCCTGCATGAGCTACAGTAGAACAAAGAGGAAAAGAAAGCGTCGTAAAAAGGGTACAATGAAAGGCAGTAAAAGCTTTTACGACCAAGAAAAGCACTTATTAGATATGTCAACCTCAAACGCCGAGCAGCAATCTAAGAGCAGTTGTGAAATACTCAACTCCCACGCGAGCGTCGAGTTACTAAAGAACAGTTTTTCAATGCCCGTCGAAAGATACGAGCCGATACACTTTATTCACCGGCGACCGATTCCAGACGACGCTAAACTGATACAATTGACGTGTCCTATACCAAATCCGCACGGAGTATATCCGCCTCCTCCACAGTTTTCTAACAACGTTTCCCGAAGTGAAACTATGGGGAACATTTACATATCCGTAGCTTTGACTCCCGATCCTGCTGTGACGGTTGAAACCTATCCCGATTTGCTGGACGCTCACCGCCCGAGTACAAGTCGAGGGGAGAACAAAACCTCCAGTTTCTGCGGATTTTCTATGGTTCCTTACGCCACCCTACCTCGGAAACGCATCCGAATCGTAGAGCCGTGTGTATCCAAACCGACCTATGACAATATGGGGAAAAGAGTAACGATCGGTGGTAGTTCAACCCTTTCCTTGCCGGATGAATATGACCTTATCCCCACCCCACCTCCTCCCCCGATTTCTACCAAACCCGATACTGATTTCATCCCTTTATGAATAATATAATATAATAAATAATATAAGCATTTTTTTTTACTTATTTTAAATGACTTAAGATTTTTAACGGGACCAGACATTTTATTTAAGCCAGGGGATTTTTTACTGAAACTTTATGGCACACTTTTTTTACTTTGTAAAATAAATTTAACATTAAGTTTGTTTGTTACTACTTTTTCTTTTTTTAAATAAAACAACAACTTTACTATCGAACCATGGACCTCCAGCATGGTAGCCAAACACTGTGGAATAAGGCTATTTTTTTAAATTATAACACGTAATTTACAATGTTTTAGAAATTTAAGGCTCCTGTTTAAGATAACCCTTTCTGAGATTGGTATAAATCAAGGCCCAATGACGAGTCATAAATAAAATGGTAATTCTTTCAATATGCATAAATTGGACAGGCTAATTTTGTAATTATCAGGAATAATAATTTATATAAAAATGGAATTTATTTGATAGGATGTAGATGATGTAAAAGAGCTCAGGATGAAAGACATAACATTAAGTCATAGCAAAGAAAATCAAAGGTCAAGAACATGAAAGAACAAGGTCTGGCAAAGACACAAGAAGTTGAATACCCCCTAAACGTTCTGGCGTGTGTAACTGAAATACTGTTAATTTATAAAATTTCCTTGAGAAAAGATACAAAAAACACACTTACTCCCAATTTAATGCTGTTAAAAATATAATACATTTTACTGAAATAGTATTTAACTAAAAAAAATAATTCCCAATATTTGAACTATCAATTTAACGATGTTTTTTTTTTAAATAAATATCTTTTACTGATATAGTATTCGACTGAAGAAATGATTTGCCAATATTTGGTCTACCAATTAAACAATATTTTATAATTAAATATCTTTTGACATAATAGTATTTAACTGAATACATGAATTTACAGTTATCGAATTGCCAATTTTTTGATGTTTAAAAATGTTAATTCTTATAACACAATATTAATTTTACTAAAAAAAATCTAATATTTAAACTTCTAATTAAACGATATTTTAAAAGTAACTATCTTTTAAAACACTGAAGAGATGAATAACCAATTTTAAAATTGCCAATTTTATGATGTTGTTGTATTTAACTTACCTAATAATTAACATATAAATTAATTTCCATTTTGTGACTGTCAATTAAATGATTTTTCAAAATGAATTATTTTTTTAAATATTGAAGAAATAGAATAGATTTCAAATATTTGAACTACCAATTTTAAAATGTTTCAAAATTAAATATTTTTAAAACACTGAAGAGAAAAAATAAATTTCCAATATTTGAACTGTCAATTTTAGTAAATTAAAAAATTAAATATCTTTTAAAATACTGATAAGAAATGAATTTCCAATATTTGAACTACCAAATATACTATATTAAAAAATAAAATATCTTTAAAACATCTGAGAGAAGTAATGAATTTCCAATATTCAAACTACCAATTCCACGATGTTCTAAAATTAAAAATCTTTATTTTTAATTAATGTTTAACTTAGTAAATACCACTATTTAGTGGCCACTTTTTCTTAGTAAAAGCAAGAAGAGAATGAGTAACAAAACGTGGATTCGTTTGAGAAACTGCATTCATTTTAGACACTTTTTTTCAGTTCGATGAAAAAAGAAATTTCGTGAAAAGTGTTTAATTATTTTTCAATTGGTTATACAGTATCGAACAGATTAATTCAAACAAAACTTTTTGTTGTTGTATTTTCGTAAAATGTTTCTAAAATCTTTTATTTATTAGTTATAACACAAATTAATATTTAATAAGATCTCGTTTGGGCTCAATCAAAGATTTTTCTTTTCTTGGCATCTATTATATAAGGTTTTGGCACGTGGATGCCATTTTAAATATCTTTAAATGAAATTGTATTTATCTGAAGAAATGAATTTCCGATCTTGTTAGTACACAACACGAATTCTATCTCGAACAAACACGTTCAGTAGAACGTCGTTCCATAAAGAAGTTTTCATTACAAAATCCCGATTCAATGCATGTGAACTTCTATAACTGCAAAGTTGTAGATGGAACTTTAAATCTTGTTTGTACTCGCATTATACAATCGTAATACCATTATTTATTTAGCTTTAAAACCATCGTACGGGTATTAAATCGGTACTTAAATCAGTTGTCTTACATACAAAGTTATATTCATTCCTACAATACCCTGACCACATTCTTACTATTTTCATATTAATATTTAATTTATTTATCTCCTTTGAAATATTAATTAAAATATTCCAAAAATATTACAAAAAAACTCTTTATTATCCCATGACTTGTGACATATTTTGAAATAAAGTATATTTTTTTTTAATTTTAGTTTTGTATATACATTTTTGGGTGAATCTGAATTTTATAGAATAAAATAACAATTATTTAGTTTTTTTCTCGTAATTTTTTTGGACCAGTGACCGGGTTTCGTTGTAACCGACATCACCAGTCTGATGATGTCGGCAACGACGAAACTCGAGCGCTGGCCAAATAAAATTTGTGTAGATAAAAATAAAATGGATTTTTAGTTACAATTTATCGATGAAATTTTTTAAACGTTACTATTTATTTCAATTCAATTTAAGAATTATAAAATTTCCATTCTTTATTTATTAATGATATTTGTATATGATTTATCGCAATGTGTTAATTTTTGTCCTTTTTAAATTGTTTTTATTTTAAACATTATTATTCAAATTCTTATGCAATAAAAATAATTTTTTATTAAAAATATTTATTTCAAAAAACTATATTAAAACAATAAATGCATAATTGTGTCGGGTTGTGGTCCCGTGGTTGGAGTCGCGGACTCTTAAGTTAGAGTTTCTTGGTTCGAATCTACTCTACCACAATTTGATACCTATTTTATATAATGAGCCGCTTATGCTCATAGAAATAGTATGAAATTGAAATATTTGGGGAAATAATACAAAAACACAAATATTTATTTTTAAAAAATATTTTAAAAAAACTGATTGCTGATACTTTTCATCTGAAATTGACGAGGTTCAATTTCCCCTGGTAACAAAACTCAATTACTTACAAATCAATATGCATTAAGTATTGTTTATTGATAAATAATAATTTTAATTAACTGTCAATTAAGTAGAAATAATATTGTATCGAATCACACGATATATCAAATTTTAGGAAAGAGGGTTAGTTTAATTATTATTTCCTCCTGAATTTTCATCAGTATTTTCATTCAAATCATCAGATCAAAATTATATCAAAATTAAGTATAAATCAATTATTTATGTATATACTAGTAATTCGGGATTAATCATTTAACAATAGGAGTAATTGTGTGATTTCTTAAATTATTGTATAAAAACATAAGTAATTAAAGATAATCATTAAAATTAAATAACTAATAAAAAATTATTTAAGAGTGTATAATATTTTAGTTATAATATATCATACTTTGTAATTTATCAAAACAATAATATTAAAAATGTTTTTTTTTTAATAAATTATTTTAAGAAAAGACTTAGCTTTTTTAATGTCCCATTTTCAAAGCACTGAAAAACGAATTCTAAATAAACGCCTTGGCTTTTGGCAAGGAATAAACGTAATTATAAGAATAATTGCTACTTAAATAATCATTTAACTGCGAAACACTGCGGTAAGTATTTCTTAGGTTAAATAAATTTTGCATTTAGAAAATTATTGGATAGATAGTTCGAAAAGTGCTAAACAAGATATGGCATTTTTACTCAGAAAAATTAACGATATTAACAAAAACGAACTATGTGAATATAATTTTTATTTTTTATTGATTAATTCTTGGGAAAATATCGTAACGACCAAGATAACAGTGTTTTTTCGCAATAAACATATTTTTTTAAGGCAGGCACCGTGGTACAGTTGGGTAGACGATCGATTTTGTAATTCGCTTCGTGGGTTCGATTCCCGCCAATTGTTAAATCAATTTAAAAAAGATTTATTTTCAATTTGTCTGAGTGTGTCGATGCATTTATTCACATGTACTTTACCTATCCTTACTATCGTACCTGCAAAAAAGCCTTAAAAGTTTTTGCAGGTAATTCCATTTAAAAAAAATCGTATAGGAGACGTACATTTCGTCCGCCTGCATATAGTAGTGGTTAGTGCGCTAAACTACCATACTGGAGGTCCCGGGTTAGATTCTTTGAGAGGGGTCTAATAAATATCAGTGATATTTTGCTCTCATATTAATTCAATATTACCCTGGACTGGTACCTAAAGCGCAAAGCTGATCTTCTTTCCTGCGTGTATTTATTGATCAAAATAACACTGTTTCTTTACAGTACAGTACGCTATGCACCATTGGGTGCAAATAAGGGTTAGAATAAAAAACATTATTGTGTACGGATCAGTGCTATACAAAATATATTAAAAATATTAATTTGTATCCAAATTCCATAAAAATATTATATTCCTAATAATAATATTTTTTTAAATATATTTGGGAGAATGCGAATGAGTTATTATAAGGGTAGTCCATTAAGAACAATATACCTTAAAATAGTGCCTAATTAGTGAATACATCCCCCGAAACAGGTAGGGATGGTACGATAAAAGCTTTCAGTCGGCATGACGTCACTGGGCTTATAAGCTCAGTATAAAGGATAGGTGTTGCACCGTATGTATCTAAGCAATAACGGAGGCTAACGGGCCGCTAGAGCCTTTGTATCGCCGTTAAACGACGGAGAAGGCTGTCCGTAACGCCGCCAGTGTGAAGCCTCCCACAATAGCGAGATAAAACCTCACCCGTTGCGCGCATAAAGCTACCCCGTTTCATTCCAACCACAGGTGAACATGACGAATATGATAATATTCTATAAGTCATTCTGAAGGCATTCAGGCTGAGACGTATAATCCTGAATAAATTATTATTACGTTTTCATAATGGTTAGTAAATCCATTCATAAATCATTGCTTTGGAAATTACTTTTTACTTGTTCCTCTTGTGGTAATTTTTAATTTATCACAAGAGTTTAATTATTTTATCTTCTTACCCTTTTTCAAACCCTGCATAGAATACTGCATCGAATAAAGCAATGTTATACTATTTTATTTATTGTTTCGGCATTAACTTTGTCGTAAGACATGTTACAATGATTAACGAAAACACTTGTTTTATACCAGTTGAGTTAATTATAATTTATGTTATATTATAATGAAGAAAAAGTGATCAGTTCTGCGTTACAGGAACAAGATCACAAAATATAAAATAAAGGTAAGGGTTAAAAATTGTAACTATTTCTTTAAACCCTTCTTAGAATCGGACTTTCAGGACACTAGCCTAACTCACTTACTTTTTAACTATAGAAGCGGGAACTCGGTGTAATTAAAAGATTACTACAACTAGGTTGTATCGAAGCCTAGGTCAGTGGGGAAAGCGGTAGAGGCATTTGAAATTACTGAAAGGATCAAGCATCAAATAAAGTTTAAGACAATACGTTTCGAAATGCATCAAAAAATGGGGTAAAAATAGTGGTAAAAATACCTTTTTTTAAATAAATAATAACATAAATTGAGTTAGTAGGAATAACGGTAGGAACATTTGAAATTAGCGTAATTTATAGGTTTGAATATCGTAAGATAATATGTTTCAAAATGCACTGAAAAATATATAGAAATACTGGCATAAATGTTTTTTTTTTTTATTTGAAACAAATAATTATATAAATTGCGTTAGTGGTAACGAAAGGGCGTTTGAAATTAGTGAAATTTAAATAAAAGAGCTTTGAATATTGTTCGCGATAATATGTGTCGAATAGTATCGAAAACTTTAAAACTTTGTCAATTTCGGATTTAAGAAACAGTGATATAAATGCTTTTTTTATTTGAAACAAATAATAATATAAATTGGGTTAATAGGAATAAAGGTAGGGGCTTTTGAAATTAGTGAAATTCAAAGGATCGACCATCGAATGAAGTTTAAGATATGTTTCCATAGTATGTACATAGAATACCTTTCGGTTCAAGCAAAGTTACCTTTGTCACTTGGCGGGGTGAAGCGTGCGTGCTACCAGAATGGGCTAATCTAGTTAGCAAACACTTCCAACTAATCAAGCGATCGGAGGAATTCGGCCGGAGCGATTCTAAAATGGGATTAGAATAGTAAGTCCTCTACTAACGCGATTTATTCGTTCCAAAGTTTATCGTGTAAGTCGAAAAATCGTGTAGGTCGAAAAAATAAAATTTGATAATTTTTTTTTATGTATAGCATGTAATTATATGATTATTTTCTAAAAAATAAACACTTGTAATAAATCACATAATGAGTTTCTTTTCATTAAACACGACTAGTTTCGAAAACCAACACATTTTTTTATCTTTATGTATAAATTAAAACGAGCAAAAAATAGTTACGTATTATATAGAAATTTAAAAGTTAATAAATAGAGGGGTGGGGGAGTTAAGGAGGGTTAAATTCTGATAAAACGCTAATTAATAATATGCACTTTCAAAATACGTCACCATTATAATCTATGTTTCCTTTTACAAAAAGTCCCGTTCCTGTAGACGCTTGACTGTGAAACTGAAATCAAGAATTATTTTCAAGTGATAACATCTTGAGTATGTCCAAATACTTGTCCACAAAATCTGGATTATCTTCAATTACAGGAGTTATTTTCATATTATTTTTTGACATCTCATCAAAATGAAGTTCTAGTGATTCAAGAACAAGGTTTCAAAATTGGTTCATATTTATGGAACTTCCAAGAATTTGAGTAGTGTGGCTGTCAATAATGGGTAGAATTGTTGAATGTTACACGTGTGTAAAGGGATCACTTAAACCAGCCTATGATGGTCGTCAGCCCCGTAAATGCCCAGACTTCCATATTCTTCTTCATCTTTGATGAGATGTCAAAAAATAATATTTTAAATTGGTATGAATGTTTGTGATGTGTTTTTCACATTAACCTGTCTTATTTTTTTACTATTTTTTTTTTAATCGCGGAAGTACAAATTCACGTAAGTCGAAATCACGAAAGTAGAGGACTTACCTACTGTACATGGAACGGGATCGGGAAGGGAATCAAAGGTGGAAATCTAAAGGCTGTACCTCAACAGGACTCCTGAATGGCCGGGATAGTGTTGTAAAGGGACTGCAAATGGGGCAAGAGAAAATGTCGACCTTGACGGAAATACTTAATCCTAAGGGATGAATTAATTGGAAATTGGAAGATTTATTCTAAGGGTAAGAATAATTGTGCATTTTTAATTTTAATTAAGCTAACTAACTAACTGACTGACTAACCATCATGCCCCTCACTGCAGGGGTAGACAGAGAGATTATAACGCTTGTATTATACTACTCAATTAGTTTTATTTCATTAAACACAACCAGTTTCGAAAACATCTGTTAGTTAGGAAACTAGTCGTGTTTAAAGAAATAAAACTCATTAAGTGGTAAAATACAAGTGTCTACTTTTTTTTAATAATCAACATGTCTTCCCACAAATTTAATGCCAAATCAATACATAATATAATAGAACGCCACACCTCTCTATTTTTGCAAACAATCTTTGCTCTCATTTCTTGAATGTTTTCCGCAGATAATTTGTGGCACATTTTATAAACTTTATAAAATTAATTAAATTTGTTTTAACCACTTGTTTATGAATACAATTTAACCTACCGGTTTCGACAAGAACCTTGTTTTTGTTTTACTGTTTTTGGGTGATTCCATTAGTTGTTATTGGAGGTTGCTATGCAATGAATAATAAAAATAACATTTAGGATGTAACATAATAATGTTTTTAATGTTTTAGAATTAAATAAACCCTGATGATGACAAGGTTCTTGTCAAAACCGGTAAGTCAAATCGTATTAATAAACAAGTGGTTAAAACAATGTTAATTAATTTTATAAAATCTTGTTCTCTTCTATATTTAAGCATTTCCTCATACACGCCCGTCGATTATTCTGACTCCCGACTGACAATTCTAAAAATTTTTAAATATATGATCGTGTCAAGTTTTCCAAGGTTTTCATCTGTTCTTATTTTCAACTTCATTCGCCTCATAAATCTGTTTTCTTCTCTCATTTGTTTCACATGTCCTAATCATCTCAACAGACCTTTCTCAATTTTATCGATAGTGCTTATCTCAGCTTGGCATTCTTTCTTTATTTCACCATTTTAACATTTATCGTATATCGTTTGCTGCACATTTGTCTGAAAGATCGCATTTTGACTGCATTTGATCTACTTTTGCCAACTCCATGATTCACTTCCAGAAATTAAAGTTGGTACCCGGGATTAATGCAAATTGTATTTGGATAACACACCTTTTTCTTAAAATCTTTTGTGATACATGTTTTGATGCATTCCGCATCATTCGATGTATTTAAAAAATTATATGCAATGCATCAAAATACATGTTATAGTAGGTTTAAAGAAAAAATAGTATTTACAATGTGATGGCCAAATCAATTACTGAAATTATTGATGCGAATACAGTAAAAAAGCTAAATATATATATATATATATATATATATATATATATATATATATATATATATATATATATATATATATATATATATATATATATATATATATATATATATATATATATAAATATATATATAAATATATATATATATATATATATATATATATATATATATATATATATATATATATATATATATATATATATATATTGTGTTTGAAAATTATGTAAAATGCATCAAAACACATGTCACAATTGCTTTTAAGAAATTATGGTGTTTACCAAGGAAAATTTAAATCATAAATATGTAGATATTACTACAAAGCGACTGCTGAATCAATTATTAAATTATATACCTTATAACAATATTCCCTCTCACATTCGCCACATATATTTTCTTAAAACAGAACGAGGACGATTTTCTTAAAACAGAGAGGGAAAACAGAACGAAGACAACCGAACAAGACTTGGCGCGATCAGATCAATCACAACCTAAAATCTGGCGGTGTCAAAAGTCTGCTTAATCGAAGGGCATATATGACTAGATGTATGGATATGAAGGAGGCGAGGAGTGTATGTCAGGACAGAAAAGTGTGGCGTTCCATCCGTTCTACCTACCCCTCCAGGGAAACGGCGTAATGGTAGTAGTAGTAGTTGTAGTAGGTATAACAATATTGCAAGTAAACTAAACACACATCATTATCAACAAGTCTTTGGAAATTTAATAAATCAGTAAAACAAAATTTAAACATTGCAAGCAACCAAATTAATTAATGTTATAGCCATGTTTAAAATTTTGATAAATTTAAATTAAGTTGTCAATTTATGATCTTGTCATTTTATGATCCTTTGATTTTGTAAATGTGACATATTTTGAGAGGTTTGAATCTTCATTACCTCGATAAATTTTGATAGCACAAGATCTCCGATTGGGAAAATGTATAATTGAGGCTTTCCTCATACCCCCGAGAACACCTAATCGAAATGAAGTCTTAGGGGTGTCAGGGGAGGTCGCATGGCATTCTCGCGATAGATTTTCCCAAGCCAATCAACCTTTAAAGTGGACATTTTAAAAATGTTAATCCATTCAATTAAAATCGTTGCACGATACAAAAGTGAAATAAGTAAATTTGTCGACCACAACAATTAGTTCTAATGAAATTGTGTCTAGACGTAGTGCGTTTATTTTTAAACTAGTAATAATAAGTGCTAGTTCCAGCACTTATTACTACTACTACTACTACTACTACCATCACGCCGTTTCCCCGCAGGGGTAGGCAGAGAGGATGGAACGCCACACTCTTCTGTCCTGACATACACTCCTAGCCTCCTTCACATCCATACATCTAGTCATACATGCCCTCCGATTACGCAGACTTTTGACACCGCCAGATTTTAGGTTCTGATTGATCTGATCGTGCCAAGTCTTTTTCGGTCGTCCACGTTCTGTTTTCCCTCTCACATTCGCCACATATATTTTCTTAGTCATTCTCTCGCTATCCATTCGCTCCACATGTCCATACCACCGCAAAGAGCTCTTTCTAATCTTTTCAATTATTCCTCGTTCAGCCTTACATTCCTTTCTTATATCATCGTTTTTAATTCTGTCATACAATGATTTTCCACACATTCGTCTGAGGGAGCGCATTTCAACAGCATTCACTCTGCTTTCATCCTTCCTTTGCCAGTTCCATGTTTCGCTTCCATACATTAGTGTCGGTACTAGCACGCCGTTGTGAACCGCTAGCTTGGCTTCCATGGACATATTCTTATTCCCAATCACTCTGTTAAAAGCACCATTTATTCTATTCCCTGCATTCACTCTTCTCTCAATATCCTTATCCACTTTTCCATCCCTTGTGAACATGCTTCCTAGATATAAAAATTCTTGCACCTGTTCTAGGGATTCATTGTGTACGATAATCTTGCATTCTGTCAAATCTTTCTCTCTTTCAAACACCATGACCTTTGACTTACCTTCATTCATTGCCAGATCATTTTCCATACATACATCGTACATTCTTGACACTATTAGTTGCAAGTCCTCCGCGCTGCTCGCTAGCAGTACGGCGTCATCCGCATACAGCAAGCAACTAACAGTTATATTCATCATTTTCGCTCCGACTCCCATACTTTCAATCTCTTTCATACAATGGTCCATATAGAGATTAAACAACCATGGTGACATTACACATCCCTGCTTTACGCCTTTGGATATTGCAAACCATGATGTAATGTCCCCATTCACTCTTATACTAGCTGTGCTGCCCTCGTAGAGGGAAGCAACTGCTTGTATAAGTTTATTGTCTACTCCATATTTTTCCAGCACGCTCCATAATTTTATCCTATCAACCTTATCATACGCTTTCTGCAAATCCACGAAAGCACAGAAGAGTTTCTGATTTTTAGCCAAAAACTTTTCCGTCAGCATTCGTAGTGCAAAAATTTGATCTGTGCAACCTCTTCCACTCATAAAAGCACCTTGCACATCCCAAATCCGTTCTTTCGTCACCATTCTAACTTTTTCAATTATAATCTTACTATAGAGTTTACCGACAGAGCTTAGCAGGCTTATCGCCCTATAATTCCCACACTCTGCGCGAGATCCCTTTCCCTTGAATAGAGGCATGATTACTGCCCGTCTCCAATCCAGAGGTGTGTATCCTTCCTCAAGACACAGGTTAAATAGTCTGTGAATCCATGTGAGGGTGGTCAGTCCACCACATTTTACAAACTCTATAGCAATATTATCATACCCTACAGCCTTACCGTTCCGCATTAATTTTAAGGCATTCGTTATTTCTGACATACTTATCTCACATACCATACCCTCACTCACCCTTGCCTCTATGGGTGTCTCGGTGGAGACATTGCCGTTACTTTCATAAATTTCCATAAAGTATTCTTTCCATCTTTCTTTCACTTCACTTTCATTCGTCAATATTTTACCATCATTTGATTTGATAACTTTCATACCTCCATTTTCAGTCTCATTTTTTGCGTTCTTTACCTCTTTCCAGAAAAGCTTAATGTTTTCTTGAAAGTGGGTTGACATTTTCATACCTTCTTCTCTCTTTAGACGATCTTTCCGTTCTTTTACTCCCATTTTTACTTTTCTCTTACATTCTTTATACCGATCTTTCATTATTTTAAAAAGTTCACTCTTAACATCGTTAACTGCTAACATATTTAGCCAAGCATTCTTCTTCTCAGAGACAAGTCCTTTCATGCCCTCATCCCACCATGCATCTCCTTTTTTTCTACCTTGGATCGCAACTCCACATACACTCTTTGCTGACTCATACATACACGATTTGATGTGCTCCCAGGTATCGTCTACATTCATATCCATATTCCTTACATTCAATCTTTCATTCACTTCCCTTTCATACGACTTACTTACATTCTCGACTTGTAGTTTTTCAACTTTGACTCTAGATGAAACCGGAACAGTTTTGTTCCTGGACCGCCATCCACGGAACAGAATTACTCTCGATACGACGAGGAAATGGTCCGACTCCATTTCAGCCCCTCTAAATACTCTCGTATCGATTGTATTTCTCCTCAATCTCGAGTCAACAACAACATAATCGATTATGGTCCTTTCATTCCCTCTCTCCCACGTATACTGATGGATCCCCTTATGATCGAAAAAAGTATTCGAAATAAAGAGGTTCCATTCCAGACACAACTCGAGCAGACTATTCCCATTACCATTCGTTCTGTTATCACCAAACATACCTAAGGCTGATTCGAAGCCATCCCTCCGAGTGCCTACCCATCCGTTAAAATCACCTGCTAGAATCACTCTTTCATTCGATCTTCTATTTGTCAGCACTTCTCTTACACTCTCCCAGAACTCTCGTTTCACATCCTCAGAAGATGAGTTCACAGGAGCATACCCTATTACGATAAGGATACTCGTGACTCCAATCTTGAAGGAGATCCACATGAGCCTGGCACTTATACATTTGTATTCTTTCATACACTCTACCATTCTTGGGGATAGTAGCGCCGCGACGCCCTGACTCGCCCGCTCTGTGTCCTGTACTCCAGACCACAGAACAAGCGTGTCATTATGCTCCAACGTACCACTTCCCCTTTTCATGCATTCGCTTACACACACAATGTCTAGAGCTTTGCTCTTCATACTTTCGCACAACTCATTCATCTTCTTATCCATTCCTCCTCGGATATTCCAAGCGCCTATGCGGCATTCCATCCTCCTCTTTGCACCCCCGCGAGAGACGCTGCATAGTGGGTGGTGAGCCTCACTGCTACGTAACGGCATTCTCTCGCACAACTTTTATTATCCTATTTGCACATACTTAATTATAGATATTTATAGATATTATAGATACACTAATATACAAAGAACATGTACTAATATAAGCTTAAAATTATATCAAAAGTAACACTAAAAACAAAACTCAAATCATCCACTTATCCCTTAACACACTGTTTCTAATATATTGTTTAAGTTTATGATCTAACCTAAAACGTTCACTGTTTATTTTCACTTTTTTGTTTATTTAATTTAATTTATGACGGTCAACAGCGGGGTAGGGGCGGGGGTGTGGGGGGGGGGGTCCATACTGGGCACACGTGTATCGTCTCCATCCCTCTCGGCGTTCCATTTCTTAAACGTTGTAGCTTCGGATGTAGCGACGGATTGGAGATTGCATCCAAGACTTTGCATCCCTTTCCAAACAAATCTCCGCTTTCGCTGGCGGTATCCCAGATGTTCGGATTTGGAAAGGAATTCCGGGGCGCTCATACGCCTCAAATTCTTGGTTCAGAATTATGGAACATATAATTCTTCACTTTACACTACTACCATAAGGAATCTTTACACTTTTACAAATTTATACTGTCACCAGACACAACACTTATAAGTATGTAAAATTTTACGGATTTTGGATGCAAATATCCGCCAGAAATTAATTAACTGATGGAGCGGGCTTACAAAGCAGCCACTCTGTGTGGCGTCCGAGGCCTTTATCCTATTACAAAATATTATTATTACTATTACAAAATATTACTATTACATTACATTAAAATATTACTATTACTTATTATTACTATTACAAAATATATAGTTAGCACTTTTGCAGTTTAGACACGATATCGTTCTATATGTACATAGTAAAGTGGAGGTCTGGATTCAATTTCCAGGTGGGTAAAAATAAATATTAATGTTTTTTCGCTATAATATTTATTACATATTTAACTTTATATAATAAAACAACTTTGTTTTAACCACTTTTTATTGGTACACTTTATCCAACCGGTTTTGACAAGAACCTTGTCATCACCAGGGTTTATATACTAAATTGAAAAACATTGAAATACTCATAGTTAATTACCCTTCACAACATTTTGAGTGTGTCTAAATACTTGACCACAAAATCTGGATTATCTCCAATTACAGGAGTTATTTTCATATTATTTTTTGACATGATAACAAAGATGAAGAAAATTCTGAAGTCTGTAATATGTAAATGCCCAGACTTCCATATTCTTTTTCATACTGTATGAGATGTCAAAAAAAAAAATAATAAACAAAAAATAATAATATGAATTACCCTTCCCTAACGATACCGAAAACTTCCATGCGCTCCGAACACCATGGAAATCTGATTTAAAAAATATACCAACAAAAAGTTGTTAAAACAAAGTTGTTTTATTTTATAAAGTGTATAAAATGTGCCACAAAGTATTTTCGAAAAACATTCAAGAAAAAATAGTTTATATTACCTTGGACTGGGTTCTGAATGGCAGGACTGATCACTCTACATTCATAAAATTAACGATTGAAATTAATTTGAAACAGTGTGAATAAGTGCTCAGACGATGATTTTCATCCAAAAAGAGTTTTTTTTTGGAATTTCATTTATTTGTAAAAAATTATACGTACATATATACCTAATCAGTAATATATACATACATTCATATAAACATATGAATATTATTTTTTTGTGGTTACCCACCAAATTACATCATGTGTCTTGTCGGTGAAGTTCCTTTTTTCGTATTTTTTTTTATTGTATCTTATTTTTATCGAAATATTTTGACAAATTTGGATTGTTACACTAATGTGCAAAGGCAAACAGCCGCAAGTTAAAAACAGTAGTTTTGAGATAAACGAGTTTATATTTAACTTCAAATTATGCTTATTGCCAAAACACATATCAAATTATTAAAATTTTCCAACTATTTGTGTAATGAATATCTTGGTAAAGGAAAGAGATAAAGCAAAATCTTTCATTGTTTATGATAGAGGCCAGTCATAAAAATGCTTTGAGCAGTATTAAATCACACAGCCGCAACTTGAGTTACGGCGAGTTGCCTTAACACATTAGTATAATTAAATTTAGTTAAAAGCTTACTCAAATCTACTATAGATACTGCAGCGAACTAACACATGAAACTAGGTACAAATTAAATGATATGAGTTCCGAAAAAATATAATGTGTGGTTGTAAATCATGGGGAGAATGGTTAACGTTAAACGTGTATCATCATCAGCCTGTGTCCGTCCACTGTTGAACGTAGGCCTCCCGCATGAGTCTCTATCCTCTTCGATCCTCCGCCTTCCGCATCCAGGTCACTCCCGCTATTCTTCTTATATCATCAGTCCATCTTGTAGGGGGTCGGCCGATGCTTCGTTTGCCAGTTCTTGGGCGCCATTCCAATACTTTTCTTCCCCATCGACCGTCGTCTCTTCGACAGATATATAAACGTGTATAAAGTGATCAATTAAACCAGTCTACGACGGTTCGTAAGCCCTTTAAAAACCTAGATATTCGGATTCTTCTACATCTTTGTTAAGGTGTCAAAAAATAATAAAAAAAGTCAATTTTAATCGCACTACATTTGTGAAAAATCACTTTAAGGGTGTTCTTGCGTCAACGAGATCGGTTGGTAGAGAATTATAGCTCAGGTTAACCCTTACCTGTTGAAATACACCTACAATTGATTAGTGTACGCCCGAGGTAAACCAAGCCAAAGCGCTCGCTAATATAATATTTGGGAAATTCTTAAGACAGCAAACAGTAAGTCATCTATTTTGAACTTTGTAATTTGCAATTACAGGCAGTAGTTAAACGCAACACCCACCCAACTATTAATTTGATGTCTAACATTCCGTCAGACACAGTTATCAACTCAATTAAAACAAATAATAAAATTATCCATAGATATTGCAAAACTTTGCTGAGCATTATTTCGTAACTCAAAGTTTTCAACTTATAATAAGCTTATCAGTAACGAGTTAATTAGTGATAAGCTAACAAGAGAGAAAAATCGTTACGACATCATATTTTATTAATTATTTTATTAATTTATATTCCTTTTTTTTTCTTAATACATAGATACATTCAATATACATATTCATTTCATATATACATTTATTACACGTATTACGGCTCTTTAGGCATGGCCTGTGTTGAGCCGAATACTAACTATTATTATTAATTAGGTATTTTATTATTTTTTCCGCCTCTGTAGTGTAATGGTCAGCACGCTTGGCTACCGTTCTGGAGGTCCCGGGTTCGATTCCCAGGGGGGTTCAAATAAATATAAGTGATTTTTTCACTGTAATATTTATTCAATATTACCCTGGACTGGTACCTGAAGCGGAGGGCTGATCACCTTTCCTTCATGTGTAAACGATCAAGATAACACTGCGTTTCTATGAAGCAGTGCCCTATGCACCATTGGGGTGCGGATAAGAGTTTTATTGTTATTATTATTAATCTATATTTATTTTTATTTTTATTTTATTTATTTATTTATTTCATAGATACATACTTTTTTTTTACTAAATGTATTACAGCTCTTTAGGCATGGCCTATGTTAAGCCGAAATACTTACATGTTACCATATATTTTTTTTATTATTATCAGTTTTTTCTTATTATTTGATTGTATACAATAAAAATTTAATAATTTCAACATTTTGAGTGTGTCCAAATACTTGTTCACAAAATCTGGATTATCTCCAATTACAGGAGTTATTTTCATATTATTTTTTGACATCTCATCAAAGATGAAGAAGAATATGGAAGTCTGGACATTTACGGGGCTTACGACCGTCATAGGCTGGTTTAAGTGATCACTTTACACACGTGTAACATTCACCAATTCTACCCATTATTGACAACCACACTACTTTGGTTGTCAATAATGGGTAGAATTGGTGAATGTTTGGGAATATTTAAGGACATGATTGTGTTTTCCAAAGGCCGTCCAAACTAATCTAATTCTCCATGGCACAATTTGAAATTTGTCATGTAGGGATGGGAGGCTAAATATCGATCACATATTTAAGGAATATTCTCACAGCCCGAGTAACTCATTTCCTAACTCAATCAGCTGTTTTAAATATTAATATGCATAAAACGATTTCCGGAACCAACCACACCATAGGAAATTGCAATAGCTTTCCCGGCTAAGCCTTAATATGACGTCAAACATTGCCTATGGGCTTCATTTCGATCCTTGACTTAACTAATAGGAGACACGATCTTTTTCATTTCTAAAATTTTAAGTATTTGTTGAAACTGTTACTTTTCGTTATCTAACTGATGTTTTTTACATGTCTACATGGATGAGGAAGAAAATGGAATTATAGATATTTACGTACACAAAGCTTATGACTTATAAAGGCAGGTTAAGTGATCAATTTGCGCAGTGCAACATTCACCATTTTACACGTTATTGACAACCACACTGCTCAAATGCTTTTGAACTCTTACAAATATGTATTATTAACCTTGTGACACTACACATGTGAGTTCAATGGAGCCATCTATGTACAGTAAGATGAGGAAAGTTTTCATGTGACAGGGGATAGAAGGGTGATATTCTTTCATCTTTTTGGCATGTATTTCTTCCTAGTTTAAATTTTATGTATCAAATCGTCAAATATATCTGGAATTTAAAATACGCAATCAAATTGGCGTGATAGGTTTAATTATTAGGTGATCTCAGACAAATGTGCGGCAAAACGTTTTTGATGTTCAAACGGTGATATAAGAAAACCATTAAAATAAGCTAACAAATTATAGTTCAGATTTAAACGTCATTCTTGCGTTACCTATTCGCTCAATATAACCAACCCGTCATAGAACCCTAAATTATAATGTCAATAATATACCTATATAAGCCTTACATTCCTAACTTTTCTTATTTGATTTTTATTATATATGTCAATTTTAAATGCATTTGTCATAAGGGATGGCAACTTTCATTATTCAGTATTCAGTTATGTAAGAACGTAATTTAAAATAATACACTTTTTGAAAAAATTACAAAAATTTTAGTAATCGTTCGGTGAGTGGTTATAAACTAATATTTCTAACATTTTTGTTTAAAAAAATATTAAAGTAAAAATTACTAATTACAAAGTAAATGTTAACAATATTGAAAATATTGAAATAGTACAAATTGTTTAAGAAATAAGCTTTCACTGAAGGGGTTTTTTATAAACTAACATGGAATGGGTAAATGTGAGATCATGTCCTCTTTGTTAGCCTTCAATGGGCTCAACTTCCGGTAGCCATGTGTTCATGGTTTCAAAACCGCACCGGAAATACTCGCTACCGGTGGCGGATAGCCGTACTATTAGGAGGCTATTCGGCGGTAAACAGCCTGGTGTAAAATTTAACAGATCTGCTGAAGGCTTTCGAGGAATTTCTGATATCCGGGCACATTTTTAAATCGCCCTTTAACACTGAAAATGGGGGTGAAAAAATGCTTATTCAAAAGGGTAAACATTTTTTGATGTTACGGTTAAAAAATACATTCAGGATGTCAAAACCAAATGTTTCATTAAGCTTTTAGTTGGTAAATAATACTTTACGATAGAATTTAATGAATAGTGTTTTTACCAGAGTAAAAATTAATATTTTTTTTTTACCAAGCCACCACTCGTTTTCGAGTGATTTTAACTCTTACAAAGAAAAATATTTTTACTCTAATAACAAAAAATGAAGGATATAAAAGGTGAAAGAGATAATTCAATAACATCAACAATAAGCATTACAAAAGGAATGCTTCAAAAATTATATAAATTCCATTGAAGAAGGATTGGTGGGAAATGTTAAAGTTTTTTGGTCATATTCTAAATCTCTTCGTGCCACAAATTGCGTTCCCAAACTTATGAACTTTGATGATATACATGCAAATAATGGAGGAGACATAGTAGAAGTATTCTCAAAATATTTTGCATCTGTTTTTAATCAATCAAATCCTAGTCAGTTATCTAATACATTTGTTGATCACCTCAATACATTGAGCCAGTTCAATCTTTCTAACATAAATATAAGTGTAGAGACTATAAGGTTGTGTCTTAAAAAACTAGATAATAACAAAGGTCCAGGACCTGATCAGCTCCCAAGTGTTTTTATAAAAAATTGCAGTGACGAATTGTGTGTGCCATTACATATTATCTTCACCAAATCTCTAAATGAATGTATCTTCCCCGATTTATGGAAGATGGCTAATATAATTCCCATCCATAAATCAGGAGACAAATCTTGCATGAGAAATTACCGACCTATCAGCATATTATCGTGTTTTGCAAAAGTATTTGAACAACTAATTTACGCTGTAATTATGTCATACTGTAGGCCACTAATAAGCTCTAAACAACATGGATTTGTTCCAAAGCGTTCAATAGCATCGAACCTACTTGAATTTTGTGATTATATTTGTTCTTCATTGAATGAAGGGTATCAGGTGGACGCAGTGTACACTGACTTTCAAAAAGCATTTGATAAAGTTAATCATTACATATTATTAAAAAAGCTAGAAGCAATTGGCATTCATGGCAACCTCCTGCGCTGGATAACATCCTATTTAAAAAATAGAACTCAGGTGGTTTGTCTGAATGGATATGAATCATCTCCAATACTCGTCACATCAGGTGTGCCGCAGGGATCTAACCTTGGTCCACTATTATTTTTAATTTTTATCAATGATCTTGGATCTCAGTTAAAATGTAATTTTCTCTTGTATGCCGATGATTTGAAAATATTTCAAAAAATAAAAACTACAACGGACATTCAACTCCTCCAAAATGATCTAAATATATTGAACAACTGGTGTATGTTGAATGATATGAAGTTAAATGTTCAAAAATGTTTCAAAATTACGTTTACAAGAAATAGAATCCAAAAAAACTATATATATTCCATTAATAATGTCGACCTTAACTCTGTTAACACAATTCTAGATCTTGGAATTACTCTAGACTCGCGCTTCACATTCTCCACGCATTTCAATAAAGTCAAAGAAAAATCATTAAAAATGCTGGGCTTCATATTAAGAATTGCTAAACCTTTTAAAAATCCAGCATCACTAATCTCTTTATATTATTCATTGGTTCGTAGTAACTTAGAATTTGGATGTGTTGTCTGGTCACCTCATTATTTGACTTATGTAAATATGATTGAGTCTGTGCAGCAAAAATTTCTTCGTATGCTCACATTTAAATGTCACCTAGGCCGAACTCTGTTATGTTATGAGGAGCGCCTAGAATATTTCAATATTGACAAATTGGAAATCAGGAGACAAATTGCAGACTTAATGTATCTTTATAATATAATCCATGGTAACATTGATTCAGCATTTTGTGTCGAGAAGATAGCGTTGAATGTTCCCTCTCGGCGATTAAGGAGGCACAACACATTTTCTCTCCCAGTATATAACAATAATATGGCACACTTTAACTCCATTTCTAGGATGCTAAGATTGTATAATAATTTAGAAAATACTGATAATGTGACCATCGACATATTTAATGATGGCACGGAGAAATACAAGAGGACTATTACCGGATTGGTGAAATCAATTTCAAATTGATTTCACCAATTTGGTGGAATCTTGAATTTTATACCTTATGTAGCGTAGTTTAATTTGACTTTTTATTTTTACTTCTAATTTTTATTTTTATTTTTCTTACTTCATTACTTTTAATTGTTACTACCCTTTTTTACCACCAAATTACTATTGTTTAGATATGTGTTTAACCTGCACCTTTATTGTTTCTGTAAGCTTGTTGTGTTCCCATGTAATTGATGAAAAACATCAAAACTGTTTGTATTGCACTGTATTTCGTTTATTGTAATATGTTTTTCATTGTTTGTGAACCGTAAATAAATAAAATAAAAAATAATATTTATTTTGATTTGAAGCACTATCTTTGTGATTTTCCTTTTTATAATTAAAATATTACTTTGTTTTAAAATCACTATAAATATTTTATTATACTGGTCTTTCGGTTTCAAAGCTTACCGCTTCTTTATCAAGACTTATCAATACTCTTGACTGATTAATAATCAGTCTTGATAAAAAAGCGGTTAGCTTCAAAACCGGTAGACATTATAATTAAGTTATAATAAAATATTTATAGTGATTTTGAAACAAGGTTACATTTGAATTATTAACAATAATTGACTGACACTAATTAAAATATAAAAAAAAACTTTTCTGTCTACATTAATTGAATCATATTAAAATGGGGACAGTAAAAAATATTGTAACCTTATCATCATCACATTTTTCTTCTTTAGCCTTCTGTTCTTCACTGCTGTTTAAAGGCCTCTTCCGTGTCCATTTTTTCAGTCTGTTGCTGTTTGCAGCCAGTTTCTACTCCCCATAGCGGCTATGTCGTCGGACTATCTTTGAGGTCTTCCAACAACTCTTTTATTCTCCCAAGGTCTTCGTCTCAAAAATTTAGGGGACCACTTTGTGCAATCTGTTTTGCAACATGTCATGCCCATTGCCACATGAGTATTGCTACGCGATCCATGATATCCGCTATTCTGGTTCTATTCCTATCTTTTATTTATTTCTTATTTTATCTCTAAGAACCAAGCTTGGATCGCTGTGTGCTATATTAATAATGGATAGATTTTAACATGAAGTGACTGCCGACTCAATCAACTCGACTCACCGCAGGGGTTAGCAGAGAAAACGGAACGCCACACCACTCTGTCTTTGCAAACATTCTTCGCCTTTTCCATATTCGTGCATCTCCTTACACATACTCGACGATTATGACAAGGCCGCTTTCAAGTATTTGGCATACCTGATCTTCCCAAGTTTTTCTTGGTCTTCCTCTGCATGTGATTCCAACTACATTCGTCTCAAAAATTAGTAAAATATAAAAGCTATTTTAAGAGGAAATATGGATAAACATACATTTTTCGTATCGTGAATCATTGAAATTGTCTCATTTATTTATAGCTAAAAAGGCTTGGTGCCGAAAATACTGGGCATCTAAAGAGTTTTAATTTTTTAACGATCATAAATCTTTTCTAACATTTTATTGGTCAGTATCTTAAGTCTGATTTATTTGATAAGGTCACGACTTCCAAATACTCCATCGTTTATTCTTTTACCCATATCAAATAATGTGCCATACACAGCATGGCTTTCTTATTTTAAACCAAGTTTTGAACCTTTTATGAAAATTATTACCTTTCATTGCCTTGCGTTTATTACTTTTCAGACATCCTGAATTATTTTTCGAAAAATTAAATAAAAGTGATCGATACATCACTCTTTTATTTATGCGATATGTAGTACAAATTCTTGAATTGGACAAATATGATTTAATTTCTTTAATGTTTTTCGCAGATACTTTGTCGTATATTTTACGAACTTTATAAAATTAAACAACTTTTTTTTAACCACTTATTTATTATGAGTACACTTTAACCTACCGGTTTCAACAAGAACCTTGACATCATCAAAGTTTATTAAATTCTAAAACATTAAAATACTCATAATTAATAACATTCCATTACTAAAAAACTAAGTCTTAAATAATAATATGCATTGCGTAGCAACTCCAAATAACAACTAATGGAATCACCCAAAAAATTACAAGCTTCTTGTTGAAACCGGTAGGTTAAAGTGTACTAATAATAAAAAAAGTGGTTAAAACAAGGTTGTTTAATTTTATAAATATGATTTCATTTATTGATCTGGCAATAACGTTGTAATAATATGTACTAATCCATTTTTAATTTTTTTTTATATACACATTTATTATACGTATTACGGCTCTTTAGGCATGGCCTGTGTTGAGCCGAATACTAACATGGTAATACAAAATTTATATAAGTATATATATATATATATATATATATATATATATATATATATATATATATATATATATATATATATATATATATATATATATATATATATATATATATATATATATATATATATATATATATATATATATATATATATATATATATATATATATATATATATATATATATATATATATATATATATATATATATTTTTTATATATATTTTTTAATGATTAGATTATAAACATAACATACAGGAGATACAAAAATAATTTTTAGTTTAAGGTTTTTAATTGACTTGCTGAGTACCACTATTTCTTAATATCTATTGAGACACGTCTTTTAATGAATTTCGCATCATTTTCAAAATATATATTTTATAAATTATTTTATTTATTCTTTCCCCATTCACGTTGTGGTAAGACATGAAATTGTAAAAGAAAAACACTTGTTTTTACTACTTGAGTTTATTTTATTTTAACGACTTGTTTCTAAATTTCAACAGTTTATATTTAGATCTGAAAATGAAAGCATAGCTTTCGAAACAAATCGTTATAATGAAAATAAGTCAAGTGGTAAAAAACAAGTATTTTTTTCTTTTACAACCGTATATAGTATTTGGAAATTGTGAAAAATGTATCAAAACACAACTCACAATATTAAGAAATAGTGGTATTTACCGAGTAAAAACATAAATTGAAAATGGATATATGTTACCACAAAGTGACTGTCGAATCAATGAAAAAAATAAAACAAATCTGGAAAAACTATAAAGTGGTTATTTTATTATATTTTTACATAACATGTGTCTGAAAGTGGGTTACACCCCAACAGACATTCCTCTTTATTCGAGGGTGTTGATTTAAAATTCATATTGCAACTCGAGAATTTCGTACTCAAAATTGTTGACTAACGCAGCTAGTAGCAATGTTTGCGATAGCAGTGTTGCTGGAAATTTCCACAATAATAAATATTTGAAAACAACTGCACTCGACTGGAGAAGAAAAATACTAGTGGGAAATTCGGCTTTCAGCGTTCTGCAAACGGATTAAATTATATCTATATGTGAGTTTTCCACAGTACTAGAATTTCTAGTTCAGTAAGTACTGTAACAACAGCAAAATTGTGTATTATATGTGAATAATTTCAATCAGACTCAGGATTATTTGCATACGAATGATATGTCAATACTACAAATGTTTATTGATTTGGTGTTTAATTTGTAAAACTCCGTAATTCATATTTAAATATTAAAATCAAACACTGATTTAAACGGTTTACTTGGTAGTGGTTTTTTTTTTAAACATAAAAATTAAAAATTGGTGACAAATGACAGTAGGTTGATAATGCCCCCTTTACACGGAGAAACAATTGTCACTAATTTTTATTTTTATGTTTTTTTCTTAAAACGTTGTAAATAAATTAACTTGTCAAATTATAAGTTAAAATAAAAAAAATAACAGGATATTTACTAGCGTTTTTCACGTATGTGATTACAATTCGAGATTCGGATTTGACATACAAATGAATGATTTACTTTTTATTAAAAACATTCATCTCACCAATATATATAGAAGTTCCAAAAATTGGAGTAGTGTGGTTGTCAATCATAGGTAGGATATATGAATGTTACATTTTTTTAAGTGATCACTTTAACTAGCCTATGACGGTCGTAAACCCCGTAAATGCCCAGGCATCCATATTCTTCTTCACCTATGGTAATATGTCAAAAAATACTACCACAAACACAATTCATGTTTTTCTTTCATTGTTTTCATCCTTTCTTCTTCCTTATTAGTTCACTCATATAACTCGTTTTATTTTCTTCACCTCTTGTGCGTATATTTCCGGTAAATAGTCCCTATTACCGGAAGGGCCCCACTTAGGATTCTTTATTAGGAATGAAATTGCCATTTTGCCCCTCGGTTGGCGGGAAAACTCAGTTTTGGCGGGAAAGTGTTTGATCAAGTTTAGTTTTATGCTCACTTAGCTTAAGAAAGCCGATTCGGAAGTCTCTTTAAAAATACACGAATGGATTCGATCACACGTACTTAGAAACTTGACCAAATAGGAAATAATCTGTTTTATTAATTTTTTGTACGTACGCTCTTGATTTCCGCCTCTGTGTGTATCTACCGTGCAAGTCCCAGGTTCGATTTCCAGGTGGATGGCGAAATATATATTTTTATTTTATTTTTTGATTTTATTTTACAAAATACATATTGAAATAATACAAAATAGTTGATAAATATACAAAACATTTCAAATTTACTAATATAGTAGATACTTGTGTTTAGAGAGGGAGTTCGTTTAACATTTTTTTTATAAGCAAGGTAAATTTAAAATTTAAAAAAAATTCCTTGGTATGGAGTGTAGGTAGGAGTGAGTCTTATATGTTTTTTTTAAATTTAGTTTTAAAGGTTTGATATTTTTTTATAGATTTTAAGTTAATTAAAGTTTTTTTACCTACGTACGTATAATGGTTTAACGCTGCTGTTGTTAACTTACAATATATTTATACATATTGATTACACTTATTGACACTTATATAATACCACTTATAAAGTTTTATTTCATTACATACGACTAGATTTTAGAAAACTACAGATGTTTTCATCTACATCTACCATTTACCTAATAAGTCGTGTGTAATAAAATAAAACGCATTAAATGGTATTTTAAAAATAAATGTGAAAAAATCGAGTGTCAACTATTATAATTCTTCATTATTAAACAACCACAAGTTAATGTCGAATCGATAAAAAATAAAATAAATTTTAGTGATTTTACACTCTAATATTTATTTAATATTACCCTGGACTGGTCCCTGAAGAGCAGGAGTGATCACCTTGCCTCCATGTAAGTAACGACCATTATGCACCATTGGATGCGGATAAGGGTAGGAAAAAAAGTTTTTGTTTGTAAAAACGCGGTATATTGACTATTATTATGATTTTTTTCAAATCTTTTTAATATAATACAGTCTTTGATGTTTTTTAAAAGAACCTTTTTTGATAAGTGAATCATGAATTGTAACCGGATTATGGGTATTTACATACTCGAATAAACTGTGTTTAGAGATGGTAAAAAATTCCTTTATGCCTCTACAGCTTTAAATAAATATATATGGATGTAAGTAAGGGTTCTTCTTTAGCTTCCAAAGAGTGTTCGATCGGTCAGAATAAGTAAAATGAAAACAAAACCTTTTGGATAAGACTGCAGATTTTGTACCAATAAATGGGTATTGTAATATTATCAAACGTTCTTGCAAATGTTTTTATGTTATTTTTTACATAAATTTTACTTTTCTTTACTTTAAGTATATATATAAAAATTCACCAATTTCGTTTATTGATTTCAGCAGTCACTTTAGAAAATCTATTCATTTTTAATTTTAATTTTACTTGGTAAGTACCTTTTTTTCTTTAAACCCATAACGGTGTTTTAAAATGATGCGGAATGCATCGAAATCTCAATTTTATTTATTTTTTAATTTGTTTGGGAATTGTACAGCTTACATTTAAAAAAATTAAATAATAAACAATACTTACATTAAAAATAATAAACATTACATTACATTAACAAAAAAAGTTACATTAACAAAAATAAAGCCAATTATACAATTCCACATTTATGTTACAAAACTATTAAAAAAACATTCAGAGATTTAAAAAAAGGGTATGATATAGTATAATAGATTAAGCGGGAAGGAGATTTTAAAAATTGATTCAGTAGAAAAATAAATAAAAAACTTGATGACTTGGCACACACTTTGCCAATTGTATCCATTTTTAATTTTATTTTTTTTAAATCTATTAAGGTGTTTAAAAATGATGCGGAATGAATCGAAACACTTCTCACAATAGATTATGAGAAATAGTGGTATTTACCAAGTAAAATTTTAATTTAAACAGTATTTTTATTGATATCTTAACGAAGATTGAATAATTATGTAAATAAGTAACAAAACTAACCATATGAAGCTATTTTTAATACATGATAGAGGTGGGTAGATCTCAAATAAATCGCATCATTCAGCCATGTCTTATTTGATTGCATGTCATAAATAATTTACTTTTCATAATATTAAATAAATGAGTATTGTGAAATGTATTTACAGAACAAAAAAACGCAGTGAGGGTACATTATTTTTAATTATTATTTGTATTTGTACAATGAAAATAAAATAAATAAATATTTTGGTTACTTAATTCCTTTATTGTGATTTTTATGCGCTATTTTCAGGGCGTAGTATATGAATGCTTAAGCCTTTGAAGGATTACCGTTACTCGGAAAAAACTATCGAATATTATTATGGCTTCATATAGTTTAAGTAGAACAGCACGATAACTCTTTCAAGCCGGCAGTCTGTTCGTTATTGAAATAATGAAATATCAAATTCATTTCAAATTTCAGTTTTAATTTTCCTTGGCAAATACCACTATTTAAAAATATATAAAAATCGTGTTGATGGATATTATTTTTAGAAATAGTAGTATATACCAAGTAAAGCATAAATTAAAAATTTATAGATATTACCACGGTGTTACTGCTACATCAATTAATGAAAAATCTTTTTTATTTTATTTCGGAAAGTGTAATTCATCCCTTACGTGTAATATTATTCTTCTTCTTTTTATTTTTTACAACACCCAATAATACATAAGGCACTGCATTGTATTGACGCATTGGTATATTTATAGTAATAAGGTAATAAGGTAAGGTGATCAGTTCTGACCTTAAGGTACCAGGCAAGGGTAATATTGAAATAATATTATGGTGAAAATTACCAATATTTATTTTGACTAGAAGTGCCGGGCTGGGAGTGATTATTTATTAACGACTATTTAAAATTTCATTTTCACTACAACTACTAAAATTACACCGTTTCTCTGCAGGGATAGACAGAGAGGATGGAACGCCACACACGTCTACCTTGACATACACTTTAATTTCCTTTCCTTCATACATCTAGTCATAGTGCCTTCCGGTTATGTAGATATTTGACTTGACCAGACCTTATGTTGTAATTAATCTGGTCGTTCCAAGTCTTTTTTGGCCGTCCTCGTTCTGATCTTCTGTTTACATTTACCAGATTTACTTTTTTCATTCTCTCATTATCCATTCGCTCCATATGTCCACACTACCTGAAATAACTTTTTTTAACCTTTTTAATTATCCTTTATTCAGCATTACTCTATTTTCTAATATTTTCATTTTTTATTCTGTCATGCGACGATATTCCACTCATTCGTCCAAGGTAGTGATCAATAGCATTCACTGCTTTCATCCTTTTTTTGCTAATTCAACATCCACAACATTGGCTTTATTTTCATCAAAATAGAGCAGTCTGCTATTAGCCAGGAGAAAATGCAAACTAAACGAAAGATTTTTTATTATTATTTTTTATTTTCATAATACATAGATACATTCAAAATACATATTCATTTCATATATACATTTATTATACGTATTACGGCTCTTTAGGCATGGCCTGTGTTGAGCCGAATACTAGCATGTTAATACAATTTTTATATTTTATTTTTTTATTTTTTAATAATATTTTTTTTTAATTATTAGATTATAAACATAACATACAGGAGATAAAAAAATAATTTACAGTTTAAAGGTTTTTCAATAAGATAGTTACACCTGGACTTTAATCAATTCACTTTCTACCTTGTCCCTTCCAATGTTAAGCAACCATCGACGGACACTGTTCTTAAAGACCTGATCACTCCTGGAAATCTTAATGGTTTCGGGCAGCAAATTAAATTATAAGATGTGATTGTTTCTTATTAAATAATTGATAAAAATAAGGTTTCGATAAAGAGATAAATAAATATGGTAATGGACCAGAACGTGTTAAAAAGAACTACCAAGGGAATGCAGCAAGTAAAGGATTTTGTGTTTGAATCTCAATGCAAATACATATTTTCCATCTAAAGGATCAGGGCTATGGTTCTGCTTTTCAGTAAAGATATTGCATAACCTTTTAACAGGAATATAATAGATCTACCTTACATATACGTCGACTAGTAAAATCCTTCAACAGCACTTATGTTATAATAACCCTTTTAAAAACTCTTAAAAATTATATAAGTTTTATTTATACATCGATATGTATACAATATTTTGAGTGTGTCTAAATACTTTTTCACAAATTAAGTTATTTTTCATATTAATTTTTCTGCTCAATGAAAAAGCTTTATCTCACCAATAGATGTCTCTAGTGAAGTCCTAGTGATTTAAGAACAAGGTTTTTAAATTGGTTCATATATATAGAACATCCAAGAATTTGAGAAGTGTGGTTGTCAATCATGTGTAGAACTGTTGAATGTTATACTTGTGTACAGTGATTTAAACCCATAGGCTGAATAACGGTACTAAGCCCCGTAAATGCCCAGACTTCCATATTCTTCTTCATCTTTGTTGAGGTGACGAAATAGTGGTTATGAAGATGTTTCGGAGTGCCCAAAATAAGGACATATTCTTACAAGTGAGTGATACGTAAAGAAGAAGATTTTTAATTCCTTTAGGTAATGAATTAATCTCTTAATAATAATAAATATCAAATAAATAAATATAATTTATTATTTTGAGTTTCTTCAAAAAAAAAAAAAAAAATTATGTAACGTGATCTTGAAAAAATAAACAAAATAATGGATATATAATATTTTTAAAATGTGTTCATTATCTAAGATGTAAAAAGCATACAAGATGCCCTTATAATAATTATCATTCTGAATTTGCCAATCACTTAATAGAAAATAATCACTCATTTGATAAAAATAAAGGTCTAAATATATTACACACATGCATGGACTTAAATTAAAGAGGACTTTAATTAGATTCCTTAGAAATATTAGAAATTAAAAAGGCAATTAATAATAATTTACAACTAATAAATATACAAGTAAATGATTTTTTAAAGTTCGTTATTAAATATGTTTCCAATCACTCATCATCCTTGATCCCTTTTGACCGTGACTGCCAATCAACACAAAAAATAAAGCCACACAAAATGAGATCTACCTAAGCTTCTTTCCCTAACCGTCAAAATATTTTGAATATTGTTTAGTAAATGGTTTTTTAGTAATAATCAGTCTTGATAAAGAAGCGGTAAGCTTCGAAACCGGTAGACATTTTGATTAAGTTAAAATAAATATTTGCAGTGATTTTAAAACAAAGTTAAATTTTAATAATATTTTTTTAATGTTACAGATGATATTTTAAAGAAAGCTTTTAAACGAAGAAAGCAAAATTAAAATATTTAATCTTGAGGGTTGAGCAATCTTCTTCAGAAGCTCACTTGACAGGATAAAACGTTATTGCAACTGGCTAGATCTTTTAAAACACTACGCTGCAAATTTGCATGGTGGGTGAAACATACTTAGTAAATTACTTAGTTCTTGAAATGTTATGTCGAGTTGGGTTTATACCTAAAATACTTTTGAAAACGTCATTATTGTTATTTTTTGGCATTAACTTTGTGAAATGTGGTGATGATTCAAATATAAAAGTAAAACACCACTTTTGTTGTGGTAGACCACTTTTGAGTATGTAAATGTTAACATGACTAGTTTCTGAATATAACTGACTGACTAACCATCACTCCACTTCGTGCTAGAGAAGGCAGATAGAGTAGAACGCCACACTGCTTTATCTTGCGAACATTCTTAGGCTCTTACACATTCGTACTGCTGATTATTCCGACAGTTGACCCGACCGCTTTCAAGTATTTGACATACTTGATCATGAAATGAAATTGAATTAAAGGCGTTGACTTAAACCAGTCGATGACATGTCGTTAACTCTTAAGTGTTCAAATTTCTACTTTCTTAATTCAATATGCTTTTTTATCTTTGAAATATATTTATAACAATCTTTTTATGAATGGAGAAAAAAAATGTTAAAAATAGCAATAGTAAAATAACAAAAATTAGTAAAAAAAAAGAACATACAAACGAATTTGGTTAAAGTTAGAAAAAATAAAAAAACTAAACGTTTGTTGTTATTTTATGTTTAGTACCATTAAATCTTAAAAAAAAAACTTTAATTAATGTAGCGCTCTTTATTCTTAGTATCACTGTGTAAGTTTTTATAAGCAGAAACCTTCATGTAGAAGCTGTTTTATTCTTCTTCATCTATGTATAAAATCTCAATAATAAATCTTAAGATAAATAACTCCTATGTAAAGCTTTCATTGGATTTTTTTTAGGATTTGTAAATAAAAAATTTAGACACAATCGAAATATTGTGAATATTTTTTAAGGTTAAGTTTTCGGTTCCGTTCGACCTTTGCTTTCTTCTTTATTTCCCCCTTAAAAAGTGTTTTATTTATATTTACTTCTTGTATAAATAAGCCTCTTACGAGTAAGTGTTTACTAGATAAAACCCTAAGCGTTGAAAATAGTGTAGAATAAAAAATAAGCTAATAAATCACGTTATCCTGGCCCTTATCTTTCAGGATTAGCGTCCTGCGAGGTCCTGCGGTCGTCTCGTTTAGCTCGAACCGGAATAACAGGCAAATAAGCCTGCTAGGCTTTTGTTAAGCCAAGCCTAAGAGGTTAAGGGTTGTAGTCAGTCTAGACTCATCCCCTAAGGCTGCGTTATCGATGGCTGGAATATTACTACTCATGAACGAGAAATTTCAGAACCCCATATATATTATATATGAATACGAAAGAAAGTTCATCATCGTCGAATACTGTTTATGAAATGCCGATCAGAACCCAACAGACTGAAAACATTTTTATCCACTTAGCGAAAGTTTTGAAAGTTCTACGTTAACGATTATTTCTAAGCCAAAAAATTCAATTCTTGTTTTATTTGGTAAATAAAATACAACTATAATAGTGGTATTTACTAAGTAAAATGTGAATGAAAAATGGACAAATTTTACTACAAAGAACTGCCGAATCAATAAATGAAACACATTAATTAAATTAGTAACAAGATTATTTAAAAAAAAACATATGTTTTAATAAAAATATATAAATTCATTTTGACATCTCAACAAAGATGATGAAATATTTTAGTATTCTTAGGAAGTTTAGGTATTTACAGGACTTATGACCTAGGCTGGTTGAGTGATCACTTTACACAAGTGTATCGTTTACCATTGATTACCCATGATGACAATTTTTTTTCAACTCCTACGTGTATCATAAATCTCATTTTCTCAAGTTTCTAGTGTGAGCTTACAAGAGCCGTCGTTGGTTGGTTTGAGAAAATTACATTCCGCAGAGACCCTTTTATTTTGGATGTATGCACGATCCAAACCGGATTATTTTACATACTGAAAAGACGCCTGAAAGATTTATTGACAGCATGATTTTAAAATTGTATGCAGCTTATAATTTACCAGATTATTTGATATAAAAAACTGTAAAGTTTACTACTAAGTGGATAAACCCTGATTTGTATTCAAGGATTAAGACACACCAAAAGTATTGTCAAGAAAAAGCATATGTTTGTTTGTTCAAAATCTTAAACCACCTAAAATACTCGTAATTCAACAATTGCTTTGAAATTTGGTCAAATATGGTAAAAAATGCCAATCAAGCTTATTTTAATATTACAGATTCTAAGCTTTGTACAAACCTAGACTTCTATATTCTTTTTCCCCTTGGTTGATATATAAACAATTTACAATTGTTATTAAAATAAATTAATTTTACCGAAAGGTCATGCCGAATCTAAAGGTCATATTTGTAACATGTTATGCAAAAGTTGTGCTTTCTCCATAAGCTCACGTTTTATGATATTTTGGACAGCTTACGCATTAACTTAAGAAAGTTTGTGAAAGTTTATCTCCAGAGCTTTACTCGTAGGTGAAGATTTTGTCTAATAAATTGATGATTGAGTTATATTTTTTGATTTAGTATAACTAATTGATTTATTGTGAAAATTAAATAAGGTCGTTTGAAATTTTCTGGAATATATTTTGCTGATACAGTGCCACATTTTATAAGCTTTATAAAATGAAACTCAAACTTTGTTTTATAATTTTCTTTTCATTTTATTTTTTTTAAAGATAAATATTTACGTTTCTATTGCTTATACAAATATTTCAATTTCATACTATTTCTGTAAGCCTAAGCGGCTATAGTATTTTAGAAATAGTTGTCAATTTGTGGTACAGTGGGTTCGAACCGAGAAACTCTGACTTAAGAGTCCGCGACACTAATCCCGGGACCACAACCCGGAATTTTTTTCTTGTATTTTATTCCAAACAGTTTTCACAAGCACCTTGTCGTCTTCAGGGATAGATGTGAACTGAACTTAAAGCAGAAAAATATTCATAGTAAAGTGAGGAAGCGTGATAAAGAAATGGGTAATTAATTGAGCATTCAAGTGATAATAATAAGAAATCCACGCTTCTATAAGCGTGGAGTTCTTATTAGTATTATTACTAGGAATATGAAAATAATTCAAAATAAGGCTTTTACTTAAAATTTCCGGTTAGAAATCGGTTAGAAAAATTTTACGAAAAATAAAAGTATAATTAAACATTATACATTATTTTTTGACATCTCATCAAGGATGAAGAAGAATATGGAAGTCTGGGCATTTACGGGGTTGACGACCGTCATGGGCTGGTTTAAGTGATCACTTTACAGACGTGTAACATTCACCGTTATTGACAACCACACTTCTCCAATTCTTGGAAGTTCTATATATCAACCAATTTTGAAACATTATTCTTGAATCACTAGAACTTCACTAGAGACACCTATTGGTGAGATGAAAAATAATATATGTCAAAAAATAATATGTAAAATAACTTCTATATTTTGAAATAATCAAGATTTGTGAACAAGTATTTGGATACACTCAAAATGTTTTACTAAAAATTAGTCTGAATTTTATTTTATAAAGCTTATAAAATGTATCATAAAGTATCAGCAAAAAACAGTACCAAAAATAAAAGTGGTTAAAAATTATGGATGTGGGGTGGGGTATGTTTATTTTCATGAAATGAAATGTAAAATTTGAACTGTATAAAAATAAAAAAACTTTGTTTAAACCACTTTTTTATTATTAGTACACTTTAACCTACCGGTTTCAACAAGAACCTTGTCATTATCAGGATTTATTAAATTCTAAAATAATAAAAACATTAAAATACGCACAAATGATTACTAAAACTAGGAGTTTTTGGTAAGGGAATGCAATTAATTATGAGTATTTTAATGTTTTAGAATTTAATACACCCTGATGATGAAAAGGTTTTTGTCGAAACCGATAGGTTAAAGTGTACTAATAGTAAAAAAAGGTAAAAACAAAATTGTTCAAATTTATAAAGTTTAAAAAATGCAGTTTATAAAAGTATTTGCGAAAAACATTCAAGAAATGTAAAATTTGACTTACTATAATATTTTATCTCTATAAAAAACATAAATAACATGTGCCCACCTGAATACAATTCTACAAGATTTTCGTATACACTGCACGGAGTTTGAAACTCAATTGTTGATTTTTACTTTTATCAAGATCTGAAAGAAATCCTCGGAGACTCTGGTTAATCTAAGAGAGTGCATTTTGCTTTAGTTCTACAAATGTAGTAGGTTTACTTTATGTAATTTTTTTGTGTGTGCTTTGTGTGTACGTATAATATAAATATGTATGACGGTTATTGGGTGTAGCGAACTAACCCTTTTTCGTCTCGGCTTTTACATATATGTGTACTAACATATACTTGTAAAACACTTGTAAAATACCACTTTTGAGTTTATTAATGGAAACACAACTAGTTTAAAAAACAACAGAGTTTTAATAAATAAAAAAATTCGTTTGTTTAATAACATTTGAAAATAAATTTATTTAAGGTAAACAGTTCAAACATATAAAGAAAAGCCCCGCGTAAGAGCTTTTTTGAGTTTACTCAGTAACCACGTCTTTTATACAGACTACAGGTATTTTTAAGGTTTTGATGGAATGTCAATAAATAATATGAAAATAACTCCTGTGATTGGAGATAATCCAGATTTTGTGAAAAAGTATTTGGACACACTCAAAATGTTGCAAGGTTTTCGAATTCAGTGCGATTCATTCATTTAAGATAATTGGTTAAATTTAAAACTAAAAGGCTTGTTTCGGAGCATCTTTATATTGATCGATGTAAACAAGACTATCCTTTTTTGTTAATTCGGCATTAACTTTGTGGAATGACATGTTAGTTATTTTTTTTACAATTAAACACTTAAATAACCATTAACTGAGTTTAACTTCATAACACGCGACTAGTTTCGATAACCAACAGATGTTTTCATCTACAGATGAAAAGCAAAACTTTTTTAAATAAACTCATTAAGTAAATATACAGTGTTTAATTTAAAAAATAATAAACAAGACTAGTTTTGAAAATGATGTTCTCATTAACAGATTAATAAATAAACAGTTTATTTAACCTTAGATATCTCAAAAAACGTAACATGCTGGAGATGTTTAGTAGTGTGGAAGTCAATCAGAATTTGATAGTGTGTTGGTCAATCATAGGTGGAAACTTAGACAGTAGAAAGGAGAGTCAGTTTTAAATGGTTCGAAAAGCATCGAAACACGTTTTTAGATTTAAAACAATGGATTTTCAGAAATAGCGCTAATTACCAATTTTAATTTTATTTTCAAATTTTAACATATTATTACACAGTAACTGCCAAATCAATTCATTAAAAAAATTTGTATTCATTTGAAATCAAACACAGATTTTTTATATATATATATATGAACCAATTTTGAAACCTTGTTCTTGAATCACTAGAACTTCACTTGAGGCATCTTTTGGTGAGATGTAAGGAAGCCCTTTTTTAAGCAGAAACCTTATATTAGTATGTGAGGTCCGAATCCTGGATTATAATCACATACAGGAGAAACGAACTTCACATCTATTGGTTAGATGAAAAGATCACTTAAACCAGCCTGTGACGGTCATAAGCCCCGTAAATGCCAAGACTTCCATATTCTTCTTCATCTTTGATGAGATATCAAAAATTAATCACAAATTTAGTGCTTCAAATTTAAAAAATATATATATAATTTATAAAAAAATATAATCATATTAATAATATAAAAATAATCTTCAATAATTTATGCTTTCATAATTTTTTTTTTTAATTTCAATACTACGCTCAGAAAGTTGTATTTTACTAACAAAAACTCAAAAAAATAATAATATTGTGACAATTGTTTCGCCTAGTTATGGTATTTTCAAACAAATGTAGTTCTAAAAATTAAAGATCTTAAATCAATAAATAAAAAAATATGTTATTAAAATCCAAAAAACAAATGAATAAATGTTAAAACGAGGTGTAGAATCTCTTTTTCATCGTAAAGTGATATTTTTTTTAATCAGTCTAATGCAGTAACCGTCCAATGAGGTTTCCCTTTGTTAAATCAACCCTTTCTTTGTCAAAGAGAAATAAAGTTCAAAATTCAAAAATTACACCCCCTTTTACAACCCGACATCCGGTTCTTTTGGCGAACTTCCGTTTAAGTTGGCAAACGGTCATTGGGAAATAAACTCAATTACAACTTGCCAACTTCTGGTCGGTATATCCGGCTACAAACTGCGAGCACACAAAGCTGCGTCCTAATTTTCAAAAGCACACTAAATGAGCTTTACCAACTTAAGCCGGCTGCAAAACAATTCCATTCTTATCAAATGTTGACATCGGGAATTTGAAACGAAAGCTCGGGAGAAAGCTCCCTGTACCGTGTGCACAACGGGACATAAACTACAATCAACTTCTTATCTTCGGACATTGCACTTACAAACTACCTTTGTTTATCCTATAGTCCTACAGGATTTCACATTGAAATCCTGTATCCTAAACCCTGTTTTATCATTTCTCTTGCTTATTATCATTCATTTTCTTTATTGTATTGTCACATCTGTTAAAATCGATATACAGGGTACTTAACAGGCAGTCTCTAACGGAATCTTGGTACCGACTCTAATATTTGGAAATAAATCATACATTTAAAAACAAAATACAGTAGAAATGCGATCCCTTAAGTTAATGTGATGCAAAACCATGTTTTGTATGTAGATGATAGAAAGGTGAAATAAGTAAAAAATTTAAGCCTAAGATAAGTTTTATCGATGTAATTTTTTAAAATATGGTTTGGATATGTAAATAAAGACAAATGAATGCGTGAGAAAAGATACGATAGACATACGAGTCAAATTTGAAATAAAAGCAAAAGAAGACAGAATAACTTGGCATTATCGAGTTTTTCAAGTACTTGAGAATTATGAGGTCAGAAGTCAGAATAAGGTAGAGGCGAATAATTTACAAAGACAGAGTGGTGTTGCGTTTTATTCTCTCTGCCTACCTCTACGGAGAAGCGATTATTGGTTTGTAAGTATCGTCGTTCGATATTGAAATTTAAAATTTAAAATATCAGAATTGAAATACATATGTGTAACGATACTTCAAAAATATTTAAACATTCACTTTTATACTTTATGTACATATCTTTGAAACCATTTTTGATATTTAGACATATATTTTAATATTCTCAATATTATTAATATTTAAAGCATTACATTGTGGTTAGTCAAATGTTATTTCATAACCACTCACCGAGATTTTTATGTCTACCGGTTTCGGTTGGTTATATACTAATATTATGAATATATTTTGAACTGGTGATTTTCAGTAATTTTTTTTATTTTAATTGCTGATAGAAAAAAAAATTCGTAAAATAAATGAAATCTCGTAATCTTCCTTAAGAAGTCTTTCAAATGTTGCATGTTGTGACATTAATAAAAAATAATAGATCCGTAAATACGTTCTTACATTTCTTTCAGTTCGACCCAGATTCGTTTTCCATTTAAATTATGAAATCAAAATAAAACCTGAAAGTCATATTTACCGAAAGATTTTTCAAGATAGCGTTGCATGAAATATTAAACCTTTAATCGGCCAAGCGATTATCAGCTAGTAAATATGAAGTTATGTGTATTTACTGTACGTGCTTTCACCAACATCAGATTAAATGAAAATATTTCAGTGCACTAAGTATAAATGTTTACAGAATTCGCCGCCCTGGTACAACGACCAAACACATTGCCAGTACTTACAACATACCTGATAGAAGATCTACCCTTAACGCTTTGAATCCCTATATTTTTTAAATAAGCATTCGATACAAAAAAAAACAACCTAAAAAAACGATATTTTTTATAGGTGTGTATATAATTAGAAGATATATGGGTGAGTATAATATTAGAAAAAAAATCACATGTATTTCATTTAATCCGCCTTCCAAAATTAAATTTGGGACTAAATTTTAAATTTAAAGCACTAATTTTCCATTTTATAATTAAAATGTAACCTTATTTTAAAATCACTATAAATATTTTAAGAAGTAGTATTAATCAGTCTTGATATAAAAGCGGTTCGCTTCGAAACCAAAAGACGTTACAATAAAGTTTTAATAAAATATTTATAGTGATTTTGAAACAAAGTTACATTTTAATTATATTATTTGAATTTGGGACGTTCAGCATGGATTCAGAGCTAAACAAAATAATTTAGCGGTAATATTAACATTTTCTATAAAAATTAATTTAATTTATATTAATTATTATTTATAACCCTTATCCGCACCCAATGGTACATAGGGCACTGCATTGGATTCACGCAGTGTTATCTTCGTTATTACTTACATGAAGGCAAGGTGATCACTCTTACGCTTCAGGAATCGGTCCAGGGTAATATTAAATAAATATAACAGTGTAAAATCACTCATATTTATTTTACCCCCCCTGGGAATCGAACCCGGGACCTACAGCACGGTAGCTAGACACGCTGACCATTACACCACGGAGGCGGAATAATTATAGTTATTTATAATATTTTTAGGGGTTTATTGTGTTATCGTATCAGATATTAGCCTAAGGCTTAACCAACCCCTAAACGTAGGCTGTACCGGAAATGCCAACACGCAAACCTTCATCATTATTTCATTACGCCTGATGAATTTTGATAGAGCCGTAATTTATGTACAAGATATTAAAAATCATAATGTAACGAATCAATTCTCCTTTGCATACTTATTGATAAAATCTTTTTTGCAATACACACAAGTATATGTACATATTGAAAATGCAAAAAAAATAAGAACTTTCTTTACCCGGCCACGCGTTGTTGTTGGTAAGTCTGGCTAAATAAAGAAGAAGAAGAAAAAAATTGAAAGCAACCATTTCTTTAATGTTTATTTACACACTGCTGAAATAAAAAAATTAAATATCTGTTACAATCCTTCTGAAGATATAAAACAATATTCGCAATCCCTTTGTGGTAATTAATATCCATAAATTTATAATTAAAATTTTACTAGGTAAATACTACTTTTTCTTAAAATTTATTGGGACTAGTGTTTCGATGCATTCCGCATCGTACAGTATTTGAAAATTATGTGGAATGCATCGAAACACTTGTCACATTTTTTAAGAATAAATAACTGTATTTGTAAAGGTTTTACAAATACAGTTACATACAAATGAAATCAAGAATTTCATGCACCTTATATCTAAATTTGAAATATATTTTTAATTTTCTTAATTAATCGAAATAACTTTCAGCAAAAGAATGATTCGAATCAATACATGTATTGATCTAGAAACCACATTTTTTTAATTGGTATAAGCATTAATCTTTACGATACTTTTCTTGAATTCGAAATAAACCCTCAATTTTCTACTAATACTCAACCGTACAATGAAAGTTCATTTCACAGAGAGGGAGCAGTATTGACCCAAATGTGCGATATTCCAGTATTTATATAACTCCCGTTACATACCACGTGCAGCAGCATAGCACTTCAGATGCAATACAGTTATAGCCCCGAGGGATTGGAATCATTTAAGTTTAGATTCCATCCTTTGTGCAGGAAAGTTCTGGAAATATTATTTTCACTATATTTTACGTCAGAACCAATTCTGCCATGTGTGATTCAATTATCAAATTGTCCATGCGAGATTGAACAAAGATAATTAGTTTTAAGCTAAATTAGCAGTAATGAACGGATTGAAGTATAGAATTGGCAAAAAAAGGATAATAGTAGATATAAAAAGGATAATATATATATATATATATATATATATATATATATATATATATATATATATATATATATATATATATATATATATATATATATATATATATATATATATATATATATATATATATATATATATATATATATATATATATATATATATATATATATATATATTTATATATATATTATTATATTATTATATATAACAACTGGAAGTGAAACATGGAGTTGGCAAAAGAAGGATGAAAGTAGACTGAATGCAGTCGAAATGCGATCTCTCAGAAGAATGTGCGACAAAACGACGTATGATAGATGTGCGAATAGTGAAATAAGGAAGGAATGCACAGCTCAGATAAGCATTTTATAAGGTTATGTAATTGGGAAAAGGAGCCGAGGAAGACCGAGAAAAACATGGCACGATCAGGTATGCCAAACACTTGAAGGTAGTCAAGTTAGGAGTCATCATAATCGGCGGATATGTATGAGGAGATGCATGGACGTGGAAGAGGCGAAGAATGTTTGCAAGGACAGAGTGGTGTGGCGTTCTATTCTCGGCGTGATGGTTAGTTTAGTTAGTTGGCATTGACATTAGCCAATTATCAAATAATATAGTCTACCTTTTATAATTAACATAATCCATATCCATTAATAAACTGTAATACAATGAAATATAAATGATTTGAAATCACCCTTCACAAACAAAGCAGTTGTCAATCACTTGATATTAGTGATGTGAATAATCGACATGTTGATGGATTCATTCAGTTATTAAGCGTTATTCATTAGTCATAGTCACGTAGATAATTATTATCAAGGCTTCGCTTCAGAGCTTTGGTAACATCAAGTATACACAACTTGTTATGTATCTTATTTCTAGTTCAACCCTTAAAACTGGTATCGTCATTACCACCTTTATTTATACTGGATAATTTCTAAAGATTCTATTGACTATCATAAAATCATACAAAATACTTAGTTTATCATACTAAGAAATATAAAAGATAAATAGAATTTTAATTTCAAAATACTTCTTCTTCATCTTCAAACCCTTATCCGCACCTGATGGTGCATAGGGCACTGCATCGTATAAACGCAATGTTATCTTAACACATAAAGGAAAGGTGATCAGGCCTCCGCTTCGGGAACCAGTGCAGGGTAATATTAAATAAATATTAGAGTTAAAAGTCACTTACAGTTATTTAACCCCCCTCCCTCCTTGGAAATCGAACCTAGGACTTCCAGTACGGTTGGCGAGCGTGCTGACCGTTACACTACGGAGGCGGACAAAAATACAACGCAATATCAAATTCGTTAATCATCATCAATTAGTTTACCATTTATTCATGCATGTTGTTGTACAAATATATATATATATATATATATATATATATATATATATATATATATATATATATATATATATATATATATATATATATATATATTTATATTTTTATTTTTTTATCCAATGGTGTATAGGAAACTCCATTGTAGCGACGAAGTGTTATATTGATCGTTAATTACACGAAGGCAAGGTGATTAGTACCAGTCCAGGGTGATATTATTAAATATGACAGTGAAAATCATCCTCCTGGGAATCGAACTCAGGACCTTCAGCAACGTAGCTGACATAGATTAATTAAAAATTCTTAAAATCAAAAAAGCTTTTCTTCGGTGGATATTTATTTAACAGTTGCTTTTCACGTACACACAATGTCAGAAAAAAAACATTATAATCAATATAATACTAATTTTGAATGATTTATCAAAGCTCATTGAACAATTCATCCGCGTGTCGAAATATAAATAAAGCTCGATTATTTCTATTCAAATTGACAAATTGTTGACATAATAAAACCGTAATGAGCTTCAGAAGTTCATTTCTTATCGTGATCAAAGGTAAAAATTCAGAATTTACCATCATTTTCGATGCCAGAGAACGGCTAATTACCATGGCACAACTGACTTCTATCCTTTGATCCTGGCTTACAAAGGACGCCATTAATTGTGTTATCGAAATGAGCCCGGAAAAACAAAAACAATAAAATGGTTCCCGGAAGTGTGGAAAACTGGAAAACTGACCCCCTCTCCATTTCCGGTATGATAAGTTTAATTAAGTCCCTGTTATTCAAACCTCGTTGCGGTGGAATTTCGATTTTAAACAGTCTATCTACTTGTTTTTATAAATTTTGTTTACTGGTTTGTGGTATGACATGTTATAATAAATACAAAAAGTAAACACTTGTATAAGTAGACTTTTTTAAAGAGCAAAAGTAAGGAAAGAAAAAAAAACTTTCATTATCTTCCATTGTTAACTTTGTGTTATACCACTTTTATGAACACTTATTCGTGACTGCTGGTTTTGGAAAATCATTCCATTATCAGGTCATTGAAATAAAATTATTACGATTTGACATTTCCATAAAAATACAATTAAATTAATTTCTCATAAAATTATATCAAATCATGGTTATCAACTCCTGCCTTCTTTTATGTATAACATAACAATTTGTATAGCCTCTCACCAGTCTGATGATGTCGGTAACGACGAAACCCGGTCGCTGGTCAAATAAAAAAGTGGAAAAGCTAAAAATATTGGTTTTAATCTAATAATAAAATAAAAATACAATTCTTAAAGAGAAAAAGAAGACAAATGAATCACAATGGGAATATTTTGATTTATTTACATTATTTTCAAAAGTGGACTCGAAGTTAAATTTAGTTGGTTATTTATTATGGGGATAAGTCTTTATCGATTGTTTTACTTATTTCTAATTTCTCTAAATTATCTAAAAAAATACCAGTTTTTTTTCCATGTAAATTTTTTATACCCGTTGTTTTATTAAAATTGTGGTCTTCGGATAAAAGGTTATTAGCAAATTCCGAAAAATTATTATTATTAAGGCGCCTTTGATTTTCTTTACGCTGATATTGAATTCACGTGATATTTTTCCTTTGCTGGAAAATTAAAACAATTCAATTTAAAAACACCAGTATAACTCAATTTATCTTGTGTATCTTTACTATTTAACAAATGTTTACCTATTTTATTACTATACCATAAAGTCATCTATGCTTTTAATATACAAAATAGACTTTTTTGAGTTTATTTATGTAAACACGACTGGTGTCAAAAATATTCTCATCAACAGGCAAAAATAGAAACTAAATTTACAATTAAAACAACTGTAGTTCTCAAAACTAATCGTAATTATATTATTACACTAAAAAAATGCTCTTATAAAACCGCTTTATTTTTAAACTTCAATTCGTTTTTTCTGTAAAATTGTACTCCGAGCATTTGGACATATGTAATTAAAAACAATTAACAACGCTTGGTAAGAAAACAGTATCCACACTTTGTAATAGCTAACAGTTTTTGTGACTTTAATTTTCATTTATTAAGCTTCCACTCGTTTACGAGTGATTTTAATACCATAATCTTGATGTCTATAGCACCCTCCTTGTAATCCATTGTTTGCTTTGTATAATACCACTTTTTTAAACAATGAATGAAAAGGAGAGTGGTATATTACCATACCAAAACGCTTTCATCAATGCTTTTAATGTACAAAGTATATTAATAAATATATTGTTCGGAATGGTATATGGAGTCTGGATATAACAATGTTTATTATTAGCTCGTTAAAGTGATCACTTTATACACTATGTAACATATACCATGACTGACTGACAAGCATGTTACTCAAATTTCGGTTGTATATAATCAATGTGAGAGAAATGTTTCAAATTTTCAATACAAATTTCGGTGCTGCCACTTTGCTGTCAAAATTAGTAAGTTAAGTAATTAGAGTTGAAATCTTTCACACGGAGAAATCTTATACGCTTAAGTCACTTTAAGCGTATAAGATTTCTCCAATTTCTTAGTATACACGTACTTTTGTACCAGAATACCTTTAAAATATAGAAAATTGCAATATCTCGTTTGTGTGTAAAGAAATATTGGATAAAATCCCCTAAAAATTTTTTTGTTTTTTTTGTTCTGTCTGATCCGATATTTTTTTTGTCTTTTTATTTTTATTTTATCGCTTACAAAATATACCCTGTACATAAGAAGTGAAGTCATTTCGTTTTACTGAGAAACATTTGTTGTATAAAGTTGAGTACTTATGTATTATATACATAAACTAGGATTTTAGCAATATACCATACGTTTATTTTTTTTTTATATTTTATATTTCGAAAAAACTATCAGAAAATTTCCTGGAATATATGAAGAGAAATTCAACTTTATTAATCTAAAAAAATAATAAACATAGTCCCGGATTCGGACCTCATATACTAATAAAGGAGTTTCTGTTCAATAAAAGTTTATTTTCATCTCACCAATAAATGTGTCTAGTGAAGTTCTAACGATTCGAGAACAATGTTTCAAAATTGGTTCATACATATAGAACTCGCAAGAATTTGAGTAGTGTGGTTGTCAATAATGGGTAGAATTGGTGATTGTTACACGTGTGTAAAGTGATCACTTAAACCAGCCTATGACGGTCGTCAGCCCCAGACTTCCATATTCTTCTGCATCTTTGATGAGATTTAAAAAAATAATACAAAAATAACGTTTAAAATCTCATTTTAATGACTTGTTGATATAAATAATTAACTTATATTAACAACAGTCATACAATAACGTAATATTGGTAACAAAACCTTCTATCTAGTAGAACGAGCCGTTTCAATCTATCTTCGGATGTTAGTTATTCTCTAAATAAAATAAGAAAACACTTATACAAGACCACTTTTAAGTTTATCAATGTCATCGTGACTAGTTTTGAGAACACAGATGTTCTCATTAATGTTTATATACCTGTGTATAAAAGTAACGCTGAGGTGTCACATTTTCAATGGACGTTTAGTGGTGTCTCTGGGATTTGAGTTATTCGAAATTAACGCCATCTATCGGGAAAAACGCCAAGAACTTTTTGCCATAGCTTATATCGTATGTATACTGGCAAAAAACGTTTAGCCTAAAATTCCTGTTTTTTTTTACTTTAACCTGAATAAAATAAACGCTATTAAACTTAACACTAAATAACTAAACATTCGTCTGGTGGACTACGCGATTAAAAACGTAATACTTAATCAAAAGTATTTATTCAAAAATAGGAATCGGTTACATGGCACTTAAGTCTGGTTTATTAGGAATGAATGTAAGAGACATTTAACAGTAAATCACTATTCCGCACAGCTACTACATATGGCAATATTGTGCGATCCACAAATGGCATTGTATCTACAAATATAGTTTAGTTATCTAGAGTTAAAGTTAAATTTATTTTTAAAACTACATATATATGATTCTTAAAACTACTAATAAGTGTATTTTGAAGTGTAATAGAACGTTGAAAATATGTAGTTTTGGCATCATTAGGCCAAAATTACATATTTTTGAGTTAACGTGTTTTGCAAGTATACCCACGATATTATGTCTCTAGCAGCAAAAAAGGGATGAAACAATGTTAAAATTAAACAGTTTTGTATTAAATTTACCATGACCGGGATGAAATCGGGTAGTCCAATGATTGGGGATAATCCAATGGGAATTTAGACGCTAACGGAGAGAAATAAAAAATGTATTAGTTATCCTTTTAGAAGGAGATAATTCCCTACACGATTCCCAAGCGTTCAAAAGGGCATTACTGGAGAGATTCGATAGTTCTAAGTGATATCCCTTGGGTTGAAGAAGCTGGTACCAACAATCTATGAATCACAACGTATTTAAAATATATGTAAGAGGATTTTTAATGGGTCTCGTGATATGTTACACGACATTTAAGTATGTATCGTTTGTTTTCTAATGGGTAAAGTTAAGGTGATTTTGTTTGTGTATAAACAATTTAAATTTATATATATATATATATATATATATATATATATATATATATATATATATATATATATATATATATATATATATATATATATATATATATATATATATATATATATATATATAAATATATATATTTATATATATATATATATATATATATATATATATATATATATATATATATATATATATATATATATATATATACATTTATATATATATATATATATATATATATATAATATATATATATATATATATATATATATATATATAAATATAAAAATAAATATAAATATAAATTTTGTCTAGCCTCCCACCAGTCAGTATGATGATATCGGTAACGACAAAACTCAATCACTAGATAGATAAAATACTATATAAGTACTTAGTTGTTTTTTTTTGGCAAAATACTCACAATTGATCAATACATGACACGAACTAGATTTTTTTGTTATGATAAATTAATTTATATAACTTTTTAATACTTAAATATTTGTTCTCGTTTTTCAAGCACTTTATTGCATCGTTTACTTAAACGAAAGAGGTGTTTGACTTTTAGCGGGAAAAACGAACCCTCCAAGCAAATGTCCTGAAGGAAATCAAGGTACACATTTCACTTGGTAAATACCATCGCTATACGGTGTTTGAAAATGATGCAGAATGCATTGAAACACTTGTCACAATAGATTTAAAGTAATAGTCGTATTTACCGAGTAAAATTTAACTTTAAAATAATAGTTTTTGTCTGTTAATAAAATCAAAGCTTTATAGAAAAACAAACTCTCAGATACACCACCCTGTCTGACAGCGAGTGTGATCTTCTCTCGGTGATCTAGAGAATGGCAATGTGAAGCAGAGGAAAATTGAATTTCGTCTTCAGAATCTAAAACCTGAGGACGAGGAGATCTGACTTCAACAGTCGACAAAGAAGATAAGTTGGGATGGAGTCAGGAAAATGAACGTTTTTGTCTGTTAATTGAAATAATTTTAACATTTTGAATGTGTCCAAATACTTGTTCACAAATTTAGATTATCTACAATTTTTGAAGCTATTTTTTCCTATTATTTTTTGACATGTATGTTATTGTAATCTAGAATTCGGACCTCACATACTATTATAAAAGAGTTTATGCTCAATTAAAAGCTTCTTTTCATATCACCAATAGATGTATCTAGTAAAGTTCTGGTGATTCAAGAACAATGTTTCTAAATTGGATCATATATATAAGTATATAGAAGACTTCCAAGAATTTGAGTACCGTAGAACAGGGCTACTTGAACTTTGATGTGTTACCTGAGCCCAGTACAAAAAAAAAATTAGATCGTGGTATCGATCAAAGTATCGTGACAATAAGTGTCACCTGTCAGGGAAACAATGAATCATGTCGATACGTTCATATTATTGTAGACCAAATACAGATTTCAATCTTTTTTTGTACTGGACTCATGTAACACATCAAAGTTCAAGTAGCCCCGTTCTACGGTAATGTGGTTTTCAATTATGGGTAGAATTGGACGTATGTAAAATGATCACTTTAAACAGCCTATAACGATAATAACCCTCGTAAATTCTTCTTCATTTTTGATTAGATGTCAAAAAATAATATGAAAAAGTTTTACGTGACGGGTATAAATTACCAACCAGCTATTGAAGGTTGTCTAGGATAGTATGAAGGCAAGCGATTATTTCAAGTTCAGCACTCATTATGGAATGTTCGCCGAAACGTTTATTGGGAACCGATTATAATCAGTACGGTACTTACCGTTCGCAAATTCATCAAATTTGATTACATAGGTACGCCACTACACAACCTAAACTACCCCATCGAGGGCAAACAAGGGTTAAGTTTATTATTCTGATAGGCCAATGAAGGGTGGACGAGTGAGAGGGGTACTTATAATTATTATTTGAGCAGCTACTATAAACTCTTATTATAATGTTATTACCAGTCATTTTAGTACACAGTTTTGATTCGTGTTAGTTTAGGCTGAGCAATATTCGATGAAATGAAAGTCGACCCTTAAGGACTATTTTATTATTTATGTAAATATATTTTAAGTAAGCTCTTAATTTTGGAGATGGAATAATAAATTCCATCAGATATCCTTAAATAAATAACCCAATTAAAATAAAATGCTTAATTTTGTTTATATATGTATATATATATATATATATATATATATATATATATATATATATATATATATATATATATATATATATAAATATATATATATTTATATATATATATATATATATATATATATATATATATATATAAATATATATATATATATATATATATATATATATATATATATATATATATATATATATATATATATATATATATATATAAATATGTATATATATATATATATATATATATATATATATATATATATATATATATATATATATATATATATATATATATATATATATAAAATATATATACACAGCTTCTCGGAGGGGTAGGAGAAAATAGAATGTCACACCACTCTGTCATGCAAACAATCTTCGTCTCTTCCCTATGCATCTCCTCATACATATCTGCCAATCATTTTGACTCTCGAGTATTTTAAATACTTGATCATGCCAAGTTTTGATCGATATTACATTCACAACATATTGAGTGTGTACTAATATAAGAGTTTCTGCTTAATAAAAAGCTTCTTTACATCTCACCAATACATGTGTCTAATGAAGGTTTCGTGATTCAAGAACAAGGTTTCTAAATTGGTTCATAAATATAGAACTTCCAAGAATTTGAGTTGAATAGTGTGGTTGTCAATAATGGGTAGAATCGGTGAATATTATACGTGTGTAAATTGATCACCTTAACCAGCCTATGACGGTCGACAGCCCCGTAAATGCCCAGACTTCCATATTCGTCTTCATCTTTGATGAGATGTCAAAAAATAATATGATCTTGTTCTTTCTTAACTGATTCATTCCGCATACCCAAAAATTTGGTCGCTTCCCAAATCGCCTAAAATTCTTAGAGTGTTCATTTCAAATCCCGCTTTAAAAAAATCACATAAGTCGTTGCAGTGAGTGTTGCTGAATTGTCAATCAAGCTTAAAGGGATTTTTCCTACTTTTAGGAACACTATTTTTAGCTGCTAAATGATTTTTTTTGTCTATAAAAGAGTAAATTATCGATGCATTGCTGTTAAATTCAGCGGATCTCTGAAACGAATGTGCGGCAAAACGATGTATGATAAATGCTCATATGGTCATAAGGAATGAATGCAAAGCTGAGATAATCATCATGGATGAAATTAAGATAGGTGTATTGAGATGATTTTTGCATGTGAAACGAATGAGTGAAGAAAAAACAGTAAAATAAGTTTATGGGTGAATGTGATTGGAAAAAGGAGTAGAGGAACGCCGAGGAAAGCTTGGCATGATCAAGTTATTCATACATTTGAAAATGTTCAGGCCACGAGTCGGAATAATCGGCTGGTATTTATGAGATCATACATGAATACAGAAAATTCGAAGATGGTTTGCAAATATGTGTATTTTCGGTATTATTATATTTTATATGTTAATGTGAAGAATAAGTATTTGTGAAGGTCCTCACCAAACCGTTACATTTCCATTCTAAATGATTTATTAGAAGTTAAGTTATCAGGAATTCTAGCTTGTAAAATTGTTACGTTTTGGTACGGTTTAACGATTTCATAGTGGTTTAACAGGATAGGTCACGTTTTGTCACAATTTTAATTAAGATTTCGATGGAATATGTACCGTAAACAGAACAGATTTGAATTCAATGTATTTTTGTGCAATATTTGAAATGTACATAACTTTTTGGTGAGTTTGGTTTTAAACAATTTTAATTAAGATTTCGAAAGAATATGTACGATTGACAGAATAGATTTGAATTTATAGTATTTTTTGTGCAATATTCGAAATGTACATAACTTTTTGGTGAGTTCGGTTTTAAAACCACAAACATTTAAATGTTAAAATTATAAATCACCCATGAAGTGATTGGTGTGGTGTTATATATTCTATGGCTATCCTTGCGGAAAAGGTAAGATTGTTAGCTAGTAAATGCAGCGGGAATTTAATATCTCAAATGTAACTGCCTGAAATATCATTTAATAACTCAGATAATGGTAAGCCAAGGGGGGGTTGATTTCACTGAGAGGCTGTACTTAATACAGGGATAAGTTACAAGCCGAAGAACGTAACTTAACAAGGTACCTCCCTTGTAGTCCCCGGTCAGGGGTAGCCCGCATTAAGGGAGGTTATTCCACTGTTAGTTAACTGCTTCAGGTTGTTCCTGGCCGAAGTAGGTTGTAGATGGAACCGACCCGCTTTTAATTAAATTCGTTCTACAGCGCATAAATATCAACCCCTAGTCGCTCGTATACACTCAGGTAACTACATCCTATGAAGGTTTTACTAAAATACGTATAATGGGTGACCACTACGTAAAACACATCGAATTACGTTAGATACGTGTATAACTCTCATATTTTCACAGATTAAACGTCAAAATTTGGTTTATTTTGTATTTAAAAGCATGGATTGTTTGTGGTATGGTAACATAATCCTCTCCTTCTCATTCATTATTCGCTTCTGTGTAGTACTACTTCAAAACTCTACTTTATGACTGCCGGTTTCGGGATAACTATTCCATAATCAGGTCTACACTTGACCTGATAATTGAATAGTCCCAGAATATAACAGAATTAATGTGATCACATTATACAGGCGTAACATTCACCATTCTATGATTGACAACCCCACTCAAATTCCAGAAGGAGTATTTATCCTTAAATTGACACGTTTTTTTTCACATGTGAGCTCTCGGCACCATCTATAGTTGAGTTGAGTAAGGTTTTTATTTAGTAGAGACCATTATAAATTGTATGTAAAGATGTCTCGAATTATTAAAAGAGACGCCTTAAAATATGATACTCAATTTTTGTTAATCTTCCATTTTGAATTGTTATTGAATGCATAATATTTTAAATAAAAAGCTCACTCAACTCATCAATAGATGGTGCCGAGAACTCACATGTGAAATGTGTGTATGTATATTTATTATTTTAGTGGAAATAATTTTAAAAAAAGGATCATAGTAAGTAAAAAGTAATAAAATTATTATCTCATCATGAAATTTTCTTGTTTCGATAGCTTTCCCTACGAACCCTTTCATCTGATGCTGCTATTATATGCAGATATCGTATTTCTCTTGTAAGGGTGGATATTGTGTATCGGGTATGGAAGGGTAAGCCCATTATAACGGTGCTAAAATATCAATCTGGAAAATCTCAACCTCTAATTTAAGTCCATTAAAGCTAATTATGATATTTAATTGATTAATAATATCGGCCCTGAAACCTTAAGGTTGGATTATAAACAAGAAAGGTAATAGAATAAATGCTTCAAAACACAAATAGATAAAATTGGCGTTAAACCATACACCGTCCATCTTTAAATATATATTTATTTATTTATATATATATATATATATATATATATATATATATATATATATATATATATATATATATATATATATATATATATATATATATATATATATATATATATATATATATATATATATATATATATATATATATATATATATATATATATATATATATATATATATATATATATATATATATATATATATATATATATATATATATATATATATATATATATATATATATATATATATATATATATATATATATATATGTATATTTAAGAAGTGTTTTCTTAACCGGTGGTAAATGATTCCACCCAGCGCTGTAAGTCTATTCAGACAGTGCGTAATATTGAATAAATATTATTGTTAATAATCACTCATATATGTTATATTTATTTCAACCGACCTTATAAAACTTATTTCATACCTTTTAATTAGCCTTATTTTATGATTCATGTTGCTTTGTATTTTTCTTCCCTAGTTAAATAATTAATTAAGTCAATCTTTTTGTAGTGTCGATGGCTTCTCTTTTTTTTCACGCTTTTTAAAACATTTTCTAAAAATACCCAGACGTCCATTTGTTTAAACTTATTTGATCTATTGAGATATTAATACCCAAACTTTCATAACTATTTTGCCTTATTGAGAGGTTAATACACGTACTTCTTTAACTTCTTTGCCCTGTAGAGATATTAATACCCAGACTTCCATAACTTCTTTGCCTTATCGAGATACCAATACCCAGACATCCGTAACTTCGTTACCCTTTTGAGATATTAATCCCAGACTTCCATAACGTCCTCGCCCTGTCGAGATACTTATACCCAGTCTTCCATAGCTTATTTGCCCTATTTAGTCGTTAATACGAAGACGTCTATAACTTCATTGCCCTATTTAGATATTGATATACCTGGACTTCAATAATATCAATGCCTTAAAGAGATGATAATAATTGGACTTTCATAACTTCTTTGTACTCTTGAGATATTAATACCAAGACTACCAAAACTTCTTTGCGTTATTGAGACTTGGCATTCAAAACTTCTTTGTCCCTTTGAGATGTGAACAAAAAATTATGTAAACACTCAAAATTTACTCAAAAACGCAGATGCAACCGATGCATTAAGTATCCTAACTAACTAACTAACCATCACGCTGCTTCCCCGCAGGGGTAGGCAGAGAGAATCGAACCTCACACCACTCTGTCTTTGCAAACATTCTTCGCCTCTTCTATATTCATGCATCTCCTCATACACATCCGACGATTATTACGACTCCTGACCCGGCTGCTTTCAAGTTGACATTGGTTTTCCTCGGTCTTCCTCGGTCTTACTACATTCGCCTCATAAATTCATTTAACCGTTCTTTCATCATTCAAGTATCCTCCATAAAGAATTTCGCTGACCCAAGTGCATTTAATGTAAAATCGAAACGTTATATATAATAATCCTCTTAAGAGGACAGTTTGCATTATTTATCGCATACCATATTAATGTGATTTTCGCATTTCCCATTTGGCACCGCACCAAATACGTTGGCATTCTTTCAACCACTGGCCTACAGATCGAAACTTTCGGAAAATATGTTCGTTGTGTTTTGTTTCGTATTTTACATGCGTAAATATTTTATGTGTTTTGCAAGGCCAATCGCCGTATCTATATTTTATCACGTTTGTCAAATATTTATATATTTTGTATATTAAAAGCATTTTTAAACATTAAAATGAATGATCATGAGAATGTCAGATATTTGTATTAAAATTCACTTGAAATACTTAGGATCTTAATGGATCAACACTCAGTTAGGAAGAGATCCTTCTGGACTCTGAACTCTTTAAAGAGATTATCGAATTGTATCTTATCTTTCGCTAGTGTACATATATTCTGATCAACAGATTTAATGAATTCACACATTTTAAAATAATTTTTTTTTAAATATGGAATGGCGTTGCACATGTAAAACAATGCATTTGCCAATGTCAAGTTAATTGAATTCTTAATTATAAAATATGAAATGATAAAAATTATGAAGATAAACTATAAATTTATTTTATTTAATTTTAGAAAAACAACTAACAGTCTGTACAAATTTGGGTTCCTGCTCGCCAGGATGAGATGGATATCTGTAGGGAGGGGAATAAGCGGGGCCAGAGATTTAAAGAAATTTGGCATTTGGTCATTTATTGGGCAAACAAAGAATATATGGTTAAGGTCTTCCTCTTCGCAACGACACTCGCAAATGGGGGAGTCAAAGACACCAATCCTCGCAAGGTGCTCTCTCGTACAGCAATGACCCATCCTCATTCGACAAATGGTGGATGTATCTTTCTTGTTCATCGAAATTTTCCTAAACCAAAGACGGGACGGGACAGTAGGCTGAATGAGAGAGTAATGTTTTCCCTTTGAAATTTTGGAGGAGTTCCATTTGAGGGACCAGCTGGAAGACATATCAATATTTGGAATTGTCAAAAGGTCATCAGATGGGTAGCTAGAGAAATTCGTACTTCCATTTAAAACGGCTTCCTTAGCTAGAGAGTCGGCTTTTTCATTTCCCGGAATGCCATGGTGGCTTGGAATCCAGGCGAGAGAAACCTGAACGTTTTTTTCTTTGAGTAAATATAATTTCTCACGGATTTGGAATATTAAATGGGATTGGGCTTGTTTGAAGGGATTGCTGCTAATTTTTTGAAGAGAGCTTAGAGAGTCGGATAAAATGAGGCACCTTTCAAACTTTTTGGTCATAATGTAGGAAAGAGTTTCTCTTAAAGCCAAGCATTCCGCAGTAAAAACTGACGAAGGTTGAGGAAGTTGGAATTGGGCACAGTAACCATCATCGAGACTGTAAAAAGAAGCTCCTGAATAGCCAGATATTTCCAATTTGGATCCGTCTGTGAAGAATAAAGACCAGTCTTTCCATTTTGATTCAATTATGGAGTTGAAAAGGGAAATCGGACTAGGGGATTTAGTCCCTACTCCAATGTGGGTTATAATATTTGGGGAAAAAATATGATGAGAGTAAGGGAAGTTATAAAGGGAGGGGGTGGGAGATCGGAATATTTCTGGGATAAATTTTGAGAGTTTTTCAAAACTTTTTGCGAGTGCTGGATAAGGCCTATTATGTAACACACGGTTAGATGTTACAGAGTTTAGTAATTTCTTAGATGCCAAAAGAGATGGGTGATTTTCAAAAGCTAAACATTTTATCATGTATCTGTCAGATAGATATTGTCTTCTAATGTCTAGAGGAGGATCCATAGCTTCTAATTGGAGGGCATTTGTGGGGGAAGACTTCATCGCACCCAGGATGATTCTTAAGCATTTGTATTGAATAACAGACAGTTTATTCAATAAGTATATTGGGAGGGGGTCAATTATGATACTGCCATAGTCTAATTGGCTTCTAACAAAAGCGTTGTAAAATAGTTTTAGAGTAAGAGGATGAGAGCCCCACCAAACTCCTGCTAGAGCTCGGAGAGGGTTAATTTTTCTTTCACATTTTGTGATTACAGAATTTATGTAAGGGGCCCATGACAATTTCCTGTCAAAAATAATTCCTAAAAATTTAGCCTGATTACTTATAGGAATGGAGATATTGTCAAATTTTATAGAGTTAAATGGGATTTTATGTTTTTTCGAGAACAATACTATTTGGCTTTTTGAAGGAGATAGTTGAAGGCAATTAGAAGTGAACCAAGTATTGAGAGAAGTCAAGGCTGATTCAAGTTTATTAATAGCAGTTTTCATATCTTTATGTGAAATATATATTACAATGTCATCCGCATACTGCAAGATTTTGCATTTTCCCGAGACTGTTGATTCCAGATCGAAAGTATAGATATTATATAGTAAAGGACTAAGTACAGATCCTTGAGGGAGGCCCTTCCAGATTTTTCTTTCTATTTTTTTATACATCCCATTTACAATAATAGTTCTTTCTTTTAATATATTTAGAATCACCTGAACAATCTTAAAAGGAAAGTTTAACGAGCATAGTTTAACTTTGAGGACATTAAGGTCCACATTATCATAAGCTCCACAAATATCGATAAAAGCTGCAGCGGTGCATTCATTTTGAGAAAACGCTACTCGAATATCTGTTGAGAAGATAGAGAGATTATCGGTGGTTGATTTGTTTTTACGGAAACCAAATTGTGAAGCAGACAGTAAGGAATTGCTCTCCACAAACCAGTCTACTCTATTTTTTATCATATGTTCAAAAAGCTTTAGCATACACGAAGATAACGCTATGGGGCGGTATGAATCTCCCTTCATTGGGTCTTTATCAGGTTTTAGAATAGGGATTATCCGCTGAATTTTCCAATCAGCTGGAATTATTCCAGTTTCAAATATTTTATTTAGTATATTAATATATTTAAGTAAAATTTGTTGTGGAAATTTTTGAATCAATGAGTATGGGATCATGTCTAAGCCGGGGGATGAGATTTTAACATATTCTAGGGGAAGTAATAACTCCTCAATCTGGAAAGGTGAGTCAAACCAAGATTCTTGGTTGAGAATGACTGAAGAGTGGGATGGGAGTTCTTGGATTGTTGGAACATGAGAAGGTGCCAATTTGTCAACGAAATCGTAGATCCAAGCTGAATCATCGGAAATTTTTCTGAGTGACGAAGAAGATGGGGACCTAAATTTTCGTATGGCTGTCCAAACATCAGTCAATGGGGTTTGAGGTGAGAGAGCGCAACAGAAAGATTTCCATCCTATTCGTTTTTTCTGTTTTAATATTTTTTTTGTCTCAGCTTGAACTCTTTTAAACTCCAAAAAATTTAATTCACTCATATCATTTTTATATTTGGACATACAATTTTTTCTATTTTTAACAGCTAGACTGCACTCGGAATCCCACCAAGGGCATGGCGACGGATTCCTCCGAGTCTTTGGATTTATTTTAGGGGTGGTAGAATTAACTGCGGACATAATTGTGTCTATAAATTTAGAATACTCCAGTGGGATATCGAAGTCGCTCGCAGGATGAGATTTGGAATTATTTTTTTCCAAAATACTAACAAAGTTAGTCCAGTCAGTTTTTTTTAAATTATAAATGGTGTTTTGAGTTCTAGGGGTGATGCGAGACTTAAGAGGTATGTGAATAGTGATTGGGAAATGGTCACTCGAATGAGGATCGTCTAAGATACTCCAGGTTACCCTGGATGCTAAATCGTTAGAGCATAATGAGATATCAACAGCGCTCTGTCTATGAGATGGAGAACTTAATCTGGTAGGAGAGCCGTCGTTAAGTATACATATATCGTTATCATCAATGAAACTTAAGATGTTCCTACCTGAGCGGTCTGTATAAGCACTCCCCCAGCTGAGAGAATGTGCGTTGAAATCACCTAGTATGAAAAATGATTTGGGCAACAATTTTACTATATTATTCCAGCCAGACAGATCAAAAGGGATGTTAGGGGGAATATATACTGAAATATAGGATACATTGTTTATAGAGGCTGCAACGATTTGGAAAGATGAGGAGTTTGGGACTAGGATGTGGGAATAGTGAAGATGGTTTTTAATAAGAAGGGCTGCTCCTCCTCTACCATCGGGTCGGTCATCACGCAGGCAAATATAACCTGGGATAACAAAGTTGTATCCTGGCTTGAACCAGGTTTCTGATAAAGCAGCTATGTCAATTTTGTATTCCTTTAGAAGGGAACATAAATCTATTTTATTCGAAATAGCACTACGGCAATTCCACTGTAAGATAGATAATTTTGACTCCATCTCGTTAAGATGAGAGTCTTGTGTAATAGGGGTGATTATATTATTAGAGGAGATTGGAATTTTGTGAGGCATTGTGATTTTGGAGAGTTGAATTGGAAGTGGTTTTGGCAGCGTTGTACGGTTTTTGGGGGGAGTTTTCGAAAATTGAGGTAATAAGTGTGATTAATTGAGAAAGTACGTGTGATAAATTATCAGGTATTGTAACACTGGCCTCTTTATTGCCAGACTGAAGAGCACAACCATCGGGAGAATTTGTATACGGTAAAAAGGAAATGGACTTTAATTTATCAAGAGTTGATTTGCTAATGTTAGGAAGAAACAATGACCTCGGAGCGGATTCTTTATAAACCGTCTTGTTATACGACAAAGGTTGTGAATGAGAAGATTGTTGGATATTACGGGATTGTGAGGAAGTGGTAGACTTTGTAATATCTGCGTATGATTTTCCCTTGCTAAATGTGGACTTGGCAGCCTCGTTATATGAAATATTTTGTTCAGTCATGCTCCTCTTTATTAAATTTTGCCTCAAATATTCAGGACATATTCTATTGGTAGCTAAATGATTACCTGAACAATTTACGCATGTAGCATTCTGAATTTCAACTTCGCAAGTCTCACCCATATGCTCCAATCCACACTTGAAACATCTAGGTTTGGACCTGCAAATTGTCTTGGCGTGTCCATAACGACAGCATGCAAAACAAAGAATTGTAGGATAGATGTATAGCTCAACGTCTATTACCGAATAGAATGAAAATATCTTTTTAGGGAGAATCTGCCCTTGGAAAGTAAGAATAACAGTTTGGGTGGGTACCCACGAGAATTTTTGGTCTACAGGCGAAGTGACTTTTCTCGAAAGTCTTCGAGATTTCGTAATCATACCACATTCATTTGGAACCTCGATATTTTTTACAATCTCTTCATGGGTCCACTCTAAAGGGATACCCCTGACCAGGCCCATGCGAGAGACCATATGGTACGGGATAAATACTTTGTAGTCATATGTTTCCAAAGCATTATCATCAATAAAACTATTTGCCGCTGAGTATGTCAAAAATTGTACAGAAATCCGGTTTCGGCCGATAGATTTTATTCCTGCACGAGGAACAATACCAGGAATATTTAGGGATTGCAAAAGTTTGCCGAAATCGATGATATTCAAAGAGAAAGAAGAATTGGGGACAACGTTTTTTTGGACAAAAACGCAGAAAGGTCCACTGTCTCTTTCTGTGTATTTGTTTTTGATATATTCTGACTGTAAGGAAGAAGGATCATTAGATGTTGAAGGTGATAAGGTTTTCGGAGTTGCATTATGAATATCTTTGGCAGAATCAGTTTTAGAAATTTTTCTGATTTTGTTGGGGAGGATTGGAGACGTGGGTAATGAAGAGTTGGAAGAAGATGTAGATGGGATGTCGGGAGGCTCCTTACGACGTGTTTTAATTCTTTCCATACTTATTCAGAAATAATCCAATGAGTGTATAGAAAGAAAAATATATGTATATAAACGAAAAATATTATATGCAACTAAAAAATATTATTGTTGCAATTTACTATTACAACTAGGAAATTAATAAAGTACGAAATTTAAGAATTAAAATAATAAAATAACGATAGATTTGGCTTATCTGAGAAGTAATCCTTAATCAGCAACCATTTAAACTATAAACAACTTATGAAATATCGAAAAAAACTCAAAATATGACAAAATTATTGGAGCTATGTAATATATGAACTGACAAACACAACTCATTTTAAAATAATATTCGTTGTTAATTTTACTGTATATTTTATATATTCGTTGATATTTTCTTATAAAACTAAGTTTATTTATTTCTCTGAAGTCTGTGATCAATTCTCAATGATTCAACCTAAGGGTCCAATAATGAAAACTTTGACACCCCCTCATAAGCTAAATATTGTCATTTTGAATTATTTTTTTTACATAGTAAATACCACTATTTCTCAAGATCTACTGGAACACGTGTTTCTATGCATTCCGCATCATAAACAAACACCGTATGCACGTGGTCAGGTCAGGAGTCAGAATAATCCGTAAGGATTGTTTGCTAAGACACATTGATATGGCATTCTATTATTTCTGCCTACCCCTGCGGCATAATGGTAAGTTATGTTATTAATTTGTTTGTTGGAAATGATACAGAATGCATCGAAACACGTGTCACATTAGATTTTAAGAAATAGTGTCATTTTCCAAGTTGAACTTAAAAAAAGGTGTATTTTTGTTGGAATTATAATATTTTTTCGTGTATTTACAGATAGCGCACATTCTCTTCGATTGTGCTTTGTCATTCGAATAAATCATTTTTCACGCTACAGAATGAATATTCATTAAATTACTTCGGGGAAAAATACGACGATAAATTTCCTTTTCGTATGGTCGGTCGGTTAGAGATTTTTTTTTCTTCAACTCCCATATATTACGTTCCTGGTCATTTTTTTAAGGCGTTTAACTCAGAAACGTTTGTTGGGCTCTTAATATCCCTGTTTTCCCTTATTTATGTTATCTTTACAAGAAAATGCATTTATGTTATTTTATTATTTGGATACGAGCATTTTGCTCCGAACCCCTTATATGACTTTTTATTTATTTATTTTAACTTCATGTACAGGAACAAAATATGTACAGTAACTTCCAACCAACCAAAAACTGACTTGTGATATTGATCAAAACGATTGATACCGTATATAGCTGTTTGCAATCAGAGGGTAGATAGTACTTGAACATTTAAAAAAATACACTTAAATTATTACACTCTGTTACAAATAAAGGTCAAGTCATGAATACTTTAGAAAATTAAGAAATACATAAAAAATTTAATTCAGATAAAACAATAATTAATAATATATTGTTTCAAAATACGTCACCATTATTATCAATGTTTCCTTTTCCGAAAAATGTTGTTCCTTAACCCCCCTACCTATTTTTATTAACCTATATATACACCTAAATTATTATGATATTCGTTAGTTTTAATTTGTACCAGAAGATGAAAACAATTGTCGTTTTCGAAACTTGTCGTAAATAAAAATAAAACTCAATGAAGTGGATTATTCAAGTGTTTAATTTTAATAAAATTTAAAAAAATATAAATTTCAAATTTCTATTTAAAAATGCATAAATAACAAAAGATGATAATAAGGAGGGCAAAGGAAAAAGGGAGTTTAGGGAAGGAGGTAGAGGGAAAAACTAAGGTAGGAGGTTTGATTTAGGATTCTAATGATAAATAGTAATGTCTCCGACATTTATTAAAAGTTATAAGAGAGGGTGCATTTTTTACAAGGAGAGGTTATTCATCTACAGTCTGGCCGCTTGGACAAATATGTATTTTAATGTTTTTTTCTTATTTTTCTTTTTGACTCATTTGAAGAAAAATATAAAAATATGGGTATTTACGGGGTTAACGATCCATCATATATTGGTTTGAGTGATTATTTTATACTTAACATTCACCGTAGTTGATAACCATACTGGATTTTTTTGAATCTCATTTTATTTAGCAGAAAAAGTTTTATATGCAAGATCCTTATCGAATTATTTCTTATTCCAAAATTTTAAGGAAAAATGGTATTTACTCAGTAAAATAAGATTGACACTTCTACAAAGTGACTGTCTAACCAAGAAATAAAAAGATGTTATTTCAATGGATTCAAGGTTTTTTTTCCAAACAACTAAATTCAGTTTATAATCCTGTTGAAAAAATAGACCGAAAAGCTGTTAACTATTTTATTATGCGTCTTTTAAAACCTTTAAACATGTAAAACATTACTCTAAATAATAAAACTTTCGATATTTCATTAAAAATGGGAGGGAAAATAACACAACCCGTTTATCCAAAATCCCTCTTCTGCGAAAAATTATATTTTTCACGTTTTCGATCACAAAATACGACCATCAAACGTATCCCTGTAGTATCACTTAACATCAATCTGTCATTGTCCTGTCATTTTTCGTAATTATTATATCGCGTAGATATCGCGTGTGCTTGACACTTTCGGAAAAACAAAAAATATTTTAATTAATATCGATCAGGATCGGAAAAATTAAAGGCTTTTCGACTGAGGGAAAACTTCTATTGTTTTATTTTTATCAATAGTATATAATAAATTATGATATTTTATCTGTAGTATGCAAATTCCACAGTTAAATAAAGTAACAATAATCAATCAAATTACTATTTGTTTAATAATCTAATTAATAATCTTTGTCCCATCGGAAAAAAAAAAACACTAAATAAGAGCTTTACAAATTCAAACTGATATATCAAAACATTCTACAAGAGTTCATATACGAGAATGTAAACTACTTTCAAAATTAATGCAATATGGATCTTCGATAATGGGCAGTATGGTGAATGTGAAACAAGTGTGTAAAATGATAACTTAAGCAAGTCAAATACCAGTTCAAAAACCATGCAATTATTAGATTTTAATTTTCCCTTCATGGAAAAAAAATACATATTGATCTCAATAAGAGTTAGGATAGGAATTATTAACACATACAGTATCGAAAAGATTAATAGAAACAAAACTTTGTTTGTTGTATTTTCGTAAAAAGTTTTGTAATTTTTTTTGTATATTAATTATATCACAAATAAATATTTAATATGATCTCATTTGGGCTCAATCAAAGATTTTACTCTTCTTGGCATCATTTAAGGTTTTGGAACGTGGATGTCATTTTTTCGTCTCGAAACCATACCTAAATTATGACAAAATGAGCTTTTCCACCGTAGTGCATTCAATTTTGGAGAGCTAATTCTTACGGATTGCTGATAGATTTTCAACTAGCTTTATGTCTGGCAAAATTCTTGACCAGTCCAACACAGTTCATTGTTTTTGTGTAAAAAATTTGATAATTTTTTTCGATTTGTGGCAGGGGATTTTTTGGATTTAAATCCTGCTGAAATATTCCATTACCATTACACCTTCGTTTTTGATTCTCTGGTAGCATCTTTTCCAGTTGAATTGAGTTTACTTCTCGCTATTCATCATCTCAGTCACTGAAAGAAGCAGCCCTGGTCCATAATACAAGGAATACCTTCAAAACATATTTCAGAGGATGTAGAAAATACGAAAAAAAGTTTTGTTTCAATTTATCTATTCGATACTGTATAACAAAAAATCAACTATTTCACTACCTTCTTGAACGAACAAAAGTATGAACTTAACAATATATTTTTTAAAAACACATTTTGATTTCTTTTTTGAGTTAATCAATGTTAATTAATTAGTTTCGAGAACTACAAACGTTCACCCCAACAGGTGAAAACACAAACTGATGATAATAAGTTTAAAAATAAAATTAAGTTTAAACACCACAAAACTTGATTTTTGTGAAGATCTCTCAGCAACCCTTAAAAACAAATCCCAAAAAAAACTTGTGTTAATCATAAGATCGGCATTAAGATTATTTTATTGATTTAGTTTTTATGGTACACATAATTATACACAACAATTTACATAAATAGAAAAAAAACATTTACAATAATTTAAGCAAGATAAAACTATGACCTTCAGTAAATAGTTTTCTTACTCAAAGCACCTTTTTTATTTACTTTCATAAAATATTTATTTTTTCGCTCGTAAAACAGGATCACTAAAAATAAAATAATAAAATACGTATTCAAAAAATTATTGAATTGTAAACTTTTCTTAGGAGCTTGTATTATTGCCCATGAATTTTTTTACGAAAATATTTTTTTTATTATATATGTCACCTACTTTTCTCTTCACTGTCGCCGCCAGGAAATTAAGCCTCTTTTTTTTCATTTTCCCCGTCAATTTAGCAAGGTACCCACCGACGTCCTACTAGGGTGTTCAAATTTCCCTTATTGTTCCTTGGAGCGCCATAGTCGCTAATGCCTCACCACTAAAGTGTCATTGATGGGTCGGTAATAAAGTGTGAGTAGGGGTAGGTATCACCCCCCATGACACTCCCACCGCCCTGTTCTTTATTATTGCCGTTTACGCAATGACGCACATTATAAGTTATAAGTTCGATTGAATGTCGCTTTTGGAGATTCAACAATTTTCACCCATCAATTGACGTAAGTACCTAGAACTTACAGAGAACCACAACATCAGAAACACATTTTTATTTTATTTACATTTATTTGTTAACTATATACACACATATAAATACATATGCTGTATACATAAATTCAAAAAATTATAAACTAACTAACTAACTAACTAACCATCACACCGCTTCCCCGCAGGGGTAGGCAGAGAGAATAGAACGCCACACCACTATGTCCTTGCAATCATTCTTCGCCTCTTCCACGTTCATGCATCTCCTCATACATACGACGATTGTTTCGACTCCTAACCTGACCACTTTCAATTATTTGGCAAACTTGATCGTGCCAAGTTTTTCTCGGTCTTCCTTTGCTCCTTTTTCCAATTACATTCGCTTCATAAATTTGTTTTATGGTTCTTTCCTCACTCATTCATTCTACATGTCCAAACCATCTCAACACACCTTTCATAATTTTATCGATGGTGCTTGTCTCAGCTTTGCATTCCTTCCTTATTTCACTATTCGAACATCTATCATACATCGTTTTGTCGCACATTCATCTGAGAGATTCTCGTCAAAAACATACCTCTTTTGGTGAAAGAAACTTTGATTATAATGCAATAAAGTTGTTCAACCTGCTTCCATTATCTATAAAGTCATTAAATACTGAAACTAAGCATGAAGGTTTTGTATTTTAAAAGCATTATTGTCTTTGTGGTATAGTGAAATGTGGTGCTGGAGGAGGATGCTGCGCATTCCTTGGACTGCAAGACGCACAAACGTCTCCATTCTCCGCGAACTGTCAGTGACAGAAAGACTCTCCACGACTTGCAGGAAAAGGATTCTGTCCTACTTTGGGCATATCGCCAGAAAGAACGAGAAGAGTCTTGAAAAACTGGTAGTAACAGGTACAGTTGAAGGCAAGCGGGCAAGAGGACGGTCTCCAACAAGATGGACAGACCAAATAAAGGAATTAACCGGATCCTCGCTAAACGCTGCCATCAAGTTGGCCCAGGACCGGGAAGAATGGAGAGGACTTGTGCACCAAGTGCCTGACATTCCAGAAGACCACGACGCTCAGCATTGAGCAAGAAGATGAAGAAGATCATTCACCAATTTTAACCCATCAATAGAGCTTACTACATAGAACATACATAGAACCACAATATCAAAAATACATAAAATAAAATCTAATATACTTATACCTCTTTTGATCAAAGGAATATTGATTACTATGCAATAAAATTGTTCAACCTGCTTCAATTATCTATGACGTCATGAAATATTGAAACAAAGTTTAAAAAATATATTTTAAAAGCATTGTTATCTTTGTGGTATGGTAATATAACACTCTCCTTATCATTCATCAATTTTAACCCATCAATAGACACTTGCATAGAACCACAAGATTAAAAATACAACAAATAAAATCTTATACATACCTCTTTTGATCAAAGGAACAATGATTATTATTCAATAAAGTTGTTCAAGCTTCAATTATTCATGACGTAATTTAATATTTTTTTTAATGTATTTGAAAAGCATTGTTTACTTCGTGATATGGTAATATAACACTGTCCTTATCATTCACCAATTTTCACCAATCAATATAACTAATTGCCTAGAACGAACATACAGCCACAAGATTAGAAATACTTTAAATAAAATCTAATGCATACCTCTTTCGGTCTAAAGAACATTGATTATTCTGTGATACAGTTAACTTACTTCCTTTATCTATAAAGTTATCAAATACTGAAACCAAGTAAAAAAGTTATGCATTAAAATTTTGTCGCAAAATGGGTTCTATCCTTAAGTAATTTGTAATTACTGATTTGTAATTAAAAGTATGAAGGAAAATAAATACAGTCGAACTCGGTTATTACGAGCACGGTTATAGCGAGATCTCGGTTATAACGAAGAAACATACGTTGAAATTTTGGCTTCTGGTTTTCTCCATACATATATAACGAGTAACTTCTCGGCTATAGCGAGCAAAAAGAGATCGCTTTTTTTAAATGTTGTAAGACCACAACTTTTTATAAGTTAACATATTTTAATTCCTCTTCTTTTCTTTATAATCTTCTTCAAAAAATTAATACAATAAAGGTGTTCAACGACGGTCAGAGTGTTGGGCTTACAAAATATGTAAAGTGGTCACTTAAGCCAGCCAAATGCCACGCTGAATGCTCAGCCATTTTTGTAAAAACAGAGTGGTGTGGCATTCTATTATCTCTGCCTACCCTTGCTGAAGCGGCGTGATTGTAAGTAAGCCAGTTTAGAATATATTACATTCTACTCGTAAAATATGTTAAATTTTAGTGACATCTATGGGGCGATACCTTAAGTATTATATGCGTATGTTTGAACATGACTATAAATATGTCCCATCTAACATAAAATGTTATAATTAATTTTAAAGATTTTCTTAAAATTATATAAATGAAATAGAATAACAATATTAAAGGAAACATTTCGATAGATAATAATTAAATATTTAAATGTAAAATGTTTTATTAACACTGTTGACATTATTGACATCTATTGACAGAAAATGCTACACATTTTTCAAGATTCTAACTAACGTCAGAAAACGATATCATTCGTTCTAAATTTGTTAAAGCAAATGTCCCACAGATGTCTCTAAACATTTACAAATTTTAAATAATAGTTTTTTGAAAATTTCAAAGATGTCACTCATCCTATCAATTTAAAAAAAATATCTCAAAAAAATTATTCGAAATACATTTACCATTGATAATATTAATCAACGTCATATTTTATTCTACCTCGAAACTCGTACAAGTTGACGGAGTCGAAGTTACATTAGCTCGGCTCAAGCCATTTCATCTATTCTTCTTTCCCTACCAACTATTCCTCCTTCATTTCCTACTCCACATAGCAATAACTGTCTTTCCTCTGGACGCCTTCACATATAATATATGATCCTGTATCCCAAAAAATAAATTCCATTAATATGTAAGACCATATATTTGCATATCTAATAACATTGGTTTCATGTATGTAATTGACGATCAATTTAAAGTTGCCTCGATGCGATGCGGTGCGCTATGCACCATTTGGGTGCAAAAAGGAATTAAAGAAGAAGAAGAAAGTATTTAAATGCTTTATCATAATGTGTAAGTTCATTTTTTTACATTTTGATGCATTTCACTTTTATTTCATATTTATGTTGATGTTTTTTTTCTAGATGATATCATTCAATGCGTAAATATATAAAATCACCAACTAACCATTACGCCACTTCCCCGAAGAGGTATGCAGAGAGAATAGAACGCCACACCAATCTGTCCCTGAAAACAATGTTCTCCTCTTTAACATTCATGCATCCCCTCATACATTTAATTAATTCTACCCCTTATCCGCACCCAATGGTGCATAGGGCACTGCGTCGTATAGAAGCAGTGTTATCTGGATCGTTAAATACATGAAGAAAAGGTGATCAGCCTTCCGCTTCAGGTACCAGCCCAGGGTCATATTAAATAAATATTAGACTGAAAAATCGCTAATATTTATTTTGACCCTCTTGGGAATCGAACCCGGGACCTCCAGCACGGTAGCCTGGCGCGCTAACCACTACACTATGGAGGTGAACTAAAATTTGTAAATTGATTATTCCGACTCCTGACCTGACCACATTAAATAATTGATTTTGCCATGTTTTTCTCGGTATTACACCGATGTAACTACATTATCTTACACTGCAACTACATTCGCCTCATTAATTTGTTTTACTAATCTTTCTTAATTCATTCGTTCCACACGTCCAAACCATCTCAACGCTCATCTATTAATTTTATCGATAATGCTTATCTTGCCCTATTGGTGCCTTTTTACATCAGGGTATTAACAAGGTTTATGACCTGTCATAGGCTGGTTAAGTGATCACTTTACAAAGCATTCACCATTCTATCCATGATTGACAACTACACCACTCAAATTTTTTAAACTCTTTTCCATTCGGGGATCCAACATAAATGACCTGAAAAAATACTTTATGCAAAAATATATATGAAGTGTTTAGTCATATTTTCTTATTTTGTTTTTACCTTATATTTTTTTTATAGTATCTCATTTGTTACATTTCTCAATTTTTTTATATTTTCTCATTTATTTGTTTTAAATATGGTTCTTACTTATTTATTTCTTTTGAATATGTTTCTAATGCGTATTTATTATTCCTGTTTATTGTTTTTATATTTTGCCATGTATCAGTGCTGATTTTTTTTTTAAATCTTTTTTGTAACTTTATTATTTGTGTTCCAGTCTTGTTAACCTAAACCCCATGTCCCAAAATGAGAAATAGAAATTACTCATCGGAAATATTATATTTATGACTTATGTATTGAAAAAAAAAATTTAAAAAAAATATATATATATATATATCTATATTTATATATATATATATATATACATATATATATATATATATATATATATATATATATATATATATATATATATATATATATATATATATATATATATATATATATATATATATATATATATATATATATTTATATATATATATATATATATATATATATATATATATATATATATATATATATATATTTATATATATATATATATATATATATATATATATATATATATATATATATATATATATATATATATATATATATATATATATATATTATATAAATTATATGTTTTGAAAAATAAATGAATTAATAAATTAGATGAGATTGATCATACGTAGGAGTTTCAAATTTTTGAGTAGCGTGGTTGTCAATCAATTTTGCACGTGTGTGAAGTGATCACTTTACCAGTTTATAACCCAGACATCCATATTCTTCTTCATCTATGTTGAAATTTCAAAAAATACAAAAAGCTTTTTACTTGAAAAAAATGGAGTCGAGCAATTTTAAAGGTACTTGATCTGTCAGCGAATCTTGTGTGTATAAACAACATCGTTAGCGATTAGTGCTCGGCTCCACCGCTAATGGCGCTAGTTTAGCGGAGGCTAGAACCCTTCCGGACTTCCGGTCCCGGCGCCGAACTCACACCTCATCGCTTCCGGTCGCTGCCGCCAAGATATTGCCGAGGGAAATTGACTTATCTAAAGCATTTGGTTTGCCAATTACTCCACTAGGTGAGTCTATTCCAATCATAGTTAGACTAAATGTTCACGTGGATGGTTTGCTGGAACTTCGGCCGTTATCAATTAGGGAATGGTATTAATACGAGAATACTTACAGGGTGATCCAATGAAAATACCGTTTTTTTTTTAATACGTTTTTTTTCAAAAGCTTAAGGTATGTTAAAGTGACCAAACCTCCAAGGTTTATAAAGTATAAATATTATATAAAGTAACAACGAAAAAATAGTGATTAGAAAAAAAAACAAAAAACCCTGGTTTTAACTCAAATGTATGAAAATGAAGCATGGAGTTGCATTGAATTCTCTTAGCGACGTCAACAACAACAACAATAACGTCATATATCAAAAACGTAAATTTTCAGTTGTGCCCAGAAAATGTACTATATCCCAGCAAAAGAGGCATATTTTTTACTTAATATTTACCCGCTACAGGGCAGAAAAAAAATTGTTTTTGCATTTTGAAGAAAAGGTATTGTTTAATTATTTTTTTTAAATGTACGAAATATTTTTCAAATGGAGAAAAAAACCTTCAGGTTTTACCTAAATGAATCGTTGCACAACAAAAAGTTCAATAAGTGGCTTGATATTGATTTTTAAAACATTGTGTTATATTTTTAAACTTTAAAAACGTTCTCCTGAAAAACGAAGTTTCTTGATTTATGACGTTCTTGAAAGGAGTGAGCGATATGAGGTAAGAATTCAAGACTGAGCCAAGCATTTTTGGTAAAATTAAGAATGGTGTGTTGAGATGGTTTAGGCATGTGAATCGAATGAGGGATTAAAGAATACTAAAATAAGTATATGAGGCAAAGTATAATCAAGTATTATATTTGAAATTGGCCAGAAGTCGAAATAATTGGTGGGAACGAGGAAATGCGTGAATGTGGAAGAGTCGAAGATTCATTTCAAAAATAGATTGGTGTGGCATTCTATTCTCTCTAATTCATCACATGTTTTCTGAAATCGAAAGGACGTCTCCAGCAGAGCTTTTGTCGGTAATATGATTTGTAACTTGTTACTCTAATTTATGATATTTAACTCAGATACTAAATGAGGAAGTCTTCAACGAATGGACAAATGAAATACACACGGTGACCACAACATAAATCCTTTAAAATAAAGGACATCAAGTTATATCCTTATTTAAATCCAGTGACTACATTGTTTTATAGAAAAGCTCTTCTTAATTCTACTTTCTCTCCTTTTTTCAGCGATTTTTCATCGGTTATGAAATTTTTATAAGCAAAAAGAGGCTTCCAGATTAATTGAAAGCCTCTCTAAAATTTATTTAAGGGATGGGATATCTAACTATTGTGTCGAAAGCCTGATTAAAAAATCAATATACCAAACTCATTGAAGCGTTATGAAAAGGGCGGGAATTGAAAGTGTTTTTAATCAAAAGCATCAATCTCCAAAATGAGAAGCTATTAACAATTATGGAAAATATTTTCAACATATGAACATATTTTACAGCATTTTGAGTGTGTCCAAATACTGAAGTACTTGATTACAAATCTGGATTATCTCGAATAAGAAGTTTAATTTTTAAATTATTTTTTTGACAAAGGTGAAAAAGAATATGAAAGTCTGGACGTTTACAGGGCTTAAGACCGGCAAAACGGGCATAAGAAAAAAAGGCTTAAGACTGGTTTGATTATTAAATTAATATTAACGAAAATAAAATTGAAAATGAAGTTTTCAAGCGTGTCTCAAGAATTTGAATATAATCCAAGATTCGAATCTCACATACAAATGAAAGAGTCTCTACTTAATAAAAGCTTTCCTTATTCCACCATAGTTGCCTTTCATAAACTCTCGCAACGAGCTTGATCAACATATATAGAAGTTTCAAGAATTTTAGTAGCGTTGTTGTCAATCATGGGTAGAATTGATAAATATTACTCGTGTGTTAAGTGATTACTAAAACCAGCCAACACCTACCGTTCAACAAATGTTATTAAAATATTTTTTTAGATTTGTTTCAATTTGGACATCACTTCATATCATTTTGTTCATAAATTGGCAAGATACCTAATAGCTGTATTATTACAACATTGAGGAGAAGATTTCAACTATAGGATTCTGTATACATAGTTTTACGAAAACCCACCCTAATTTCTGCAAGGAAATGAATTTCGAAACACCCAAAAATATTTAATCGATAATACAAGTTAATGACAAAAATATTTTGAGTTATTGTCCCACTACGTCTGTGAGTGTTAGCAATTAAATTGAATTCAGTCAACATTTTTCGCTCACTCCTTTCAACAACGTCATATATCAAATATCGACAATTTTCAGTTAGGCATGTTTTCGGAATGTCCAGTAAACGTTCTTTATCCCAGCAAAAGCGGCATATTTTTAACTTAATATTTACCCGTTACAGGGCAGAAAGTGTTGTTTTTGCATTTTGAAGAAAAAGTTTTTTTTTATTATTATTTATATATACTTAATATTAAATAAAGATGCGTTTCACAGGAAAAAAAATCAATACGTCGCTTGATATTTATTTTTTATACATTTCATTATATTCTTAAACTTAAAAAATGCTCTTCTGAAAAATCAAGTTTTTAAATATATGACGTTGTTGAAAGGAGTGAGCGATTCGCTATCGGCCTTTACATCACTTAATTATTAATAAATGATATTTACAATAATAAGAATTTAAAATAATTAATAAAAAAGCTTTCTCTATTCCAACATAGATAGCTGTTGTGAACTCACATGTACTATGTCAATATTAATATATTTATGATTTCCTGAAATTGAGAATTGTGGCTTTTAATTATGGGTTAATTTTAGGCCAGTCAGTTTCTACCCACAGTGAAAATGTCGTCGGACCATCTCTTTTGGGGTCTTTCGACACATCTTTTATTCTCCCAATGTCTCCATTATAGAATTCTTGGGGTCCATCTTGTGGGGTCCTGTCTTTCAATATGTCCTGCCCATTGCCATTTGAGTTTTGCCACGCGATCCATGATATCCTTTACTTTGGTTCTTTTCCTGGTATCTTCATTTTTTATTTTATCCCTCAGGCTAAAACCAAGCATGGATCTTTCCATGGATTGCTGTGTGCACTTGAGCATATCTGCATTTCTCTTAGTCAGAGCCATAGTCTCTAGTGCATATGTGTTCACTGGCAGTATACAGGATTCATACTTTTCTTTTAAGACAGGTTGGAATTTCCTTATTTAAAAAATATGCAATAAGTGATTATTTTTTGTATGTTTCTTACTTTATAATTATTTCAATTCAATTCAATTAAATTTATTCAATAATCAATTTAAACATTACTAACTAAAATCTAACCCCTTATGTCTTTTCTTCCAACCCCGAGGATTCCGGCGCCCCGGAAGGCCGCTGACGACCATTCACCGATTATACGAACTTCGAGACGCCGTACTGACCTGGGAGGAAGCCAAGGAGATGGCGCGTGACAGAGTGACTTGGAGACGTCTCGTGTTGGCCATATGCTCCCCCTGGGAGCGAACATGGAAAGGAGTGAACTAAAATTTAAGGCGTGCACATTAAAAACATAAATTAAAAAAGTAAGCAAGAAGACTCTAGATAAAAATGTAGAAGAATCCCGCTTCGGAATACTCCTTCAGACTTTATTTAAATTTCATGTAAAGAAAATAAATAGTACTTATTGCTAAAAAGCAATATCTTCCAACCGACAAAATTAGTTTAGTGATATTGATCAAAACGTTTGATACCATATAAAGCTTTTTGCAACCAGAGGGTAGATAGTACTTGAACATTTAAAAAAAACATAAATTAAAAATTAACATTAAAAAAAAATAAACAAAAAAAAGATGATAACATTCTTACCGATTTCAAATTTATTGAATTCCAGGCTGAAAATAAGCTTTTCACCCCATTGTACCTCTTTCTTTGCGCCACCTAATTTCATACAATGTTATTCCACAACAATCAATCCGGCTCATTGTATCATACTGCTATATAAACATTAAACCCTTATCCGCACCCCAATGGTGCATAGGGCACTGCGTCATATAAACGCAGTGTTATTTTGATCGTTTACACATGAAAAAAAGGAGATCAGCCCTCCGCTTCAGGTACCAGTCCAGGGTAATATTGAATAAATATGACAGTGAAAAAAATCACTTATATTTATTTCCCCCCCTTGGGAATCGAACCCGGGATTTCCAGAACGGTAGCCTAGCGTGCTGACCATTACACTACGGAGGCGGACAAATGTATAAACATTCTTAACATATAACTGATTTCAATATTCTGTTATATTATCTTCTTTGATGTAGGTACTAATTGATAATTTACTTTGGAAACTTATCCACGCTATAAAATTGGGCGAATAATCTCGTTATTTAAATTAACTAGCAACTGACTTAACGTTTTCTCCGTTTGAATCCCGAAGTGCGTTAATTAATTTCCAAAATCAAATAGAAGTTGGAAGCCTCGACTGAGGCCTAAAGCTCCCGGAACAATGAATCCTGAAAAGTTATCAAAGCGGACTTTCACTATGCACTGTAAATAGGTTAACGACCGTCTTTTGAAATATCAAAAGAGTTTTCATCTTTTCAGCTGAAATTCGTGAATGAATTTTACTTTTAATTGAAATATATTTTTGACTTTAATTTCAGACTAATAAAACAAAAGCTACATAGCTTTTTCGGGAAAAAGCTCAAACCCTGTTGTTTTTATTAAACTGCCTGTTTTAGTTCACAACATTAAATACTTGTTCACAAATCTGGGATTATTTTCCACATTGAAGATATTTTTACATATTTTTACATCTCTACATATTATTTTTCTAATCCAATGGTGCATAGGGCACTGCATCGTATTGGCGCAGTGTTATCTTGATAGTTACTCGCGTGAAATTAAGTTGATTTTATGACTTGTTTTGTTTTCAAGTTGTTTTGATTTTTTTTTTGACTTAGCGCTTCTGCGCTTTAGAAACAAGTCCAGAGTAATAAGCCCGGTAAATAAATACGATGATTTCCATTATTTTCTTCGTCTTAATTTTAGTAACTTCGGGACGCGGATCTGACTTGGGAGGATGCAAGGGAGCTGGCAGCCGACAGAAAAGCCTGGAGTCAGTTTGTGGACTCCATATGCTCCACCTAGGCAGCGGATTTGGTTTAAAAATAATAATTTTAGAGGTTAAATTAAAATATGGACAGACCTTTTTTTAGTATGAAATAAATAATTATTTTAAATTTTTGTATACACATTTATTTACATATTCGAGATTCTATTTGAATTTATATAATTGCTCTATTTGCCTTACAATGTAGTACAAAATACATATTCATCAGGTTTAAAGTGTGATGGACACTTTTGTCAAAACTTTTAGAATCAATGACGAATCTGAGTACCAAACAAACAACCCTTTGGGAAGCACAACACCCCCGAAACATTTCTGGAGATTTTCTTTTCTTCGAAATCTACCCGCCAAGTTTTATTTTCCCCCGGGAATACGGGAATGGTGTGTCAACGATACCACAAAATATTTTCAGTTTGATCAGTCTAGAGACATTCTTGTCGCGTCCATCTGAATTAAGCTGATCCGAGGGGGACCGCTGAACAAAAGCGTGACTGAAAAGTTGTAAGATTGATTTTGAAAAACGGATTACTTTATAAGACTATTTTTCTGAATAAATATTTTATTTATTTATTTAGAAATTAATTACTGTCGTCAAGAAAAGGCGATTCAGTTAGCTTGGCCATGTACTCCGCATGCCTCCTGAGAGCCTTAATCAAGCTTGCCTCTTTTACAAGGCATCAGGATGCGAGGGAGCTGGCAGCCGACAGAGAAGCCTGGAGACAGTTTGTGGACTCCATATGCTCCACCTAGAGAGCGGATATGGTTTAATTAATTAATTTAGAAATTTAGAAATTTAACTGAACTATTGTTATTAATTACAAATAAATAATTAATAATAACATTAACATAAATACATTTACAATAATCAATAACAAATAAAACAGGTAATTGTAACATTCCAATAACAAAATTTCGCAAATATTAAATGAGTTATAGTTAACAGCAAGAATAAAATATAGCAAAAGTTAAGAAGATTTATAGGCAGACTTAATTAAGAGCTACAGTAAAAATAATAATAATTAACAAAAAAAAAACATTAACAGTTATTACATGATTTATATTATCCACTGCCACTTCGTGATGGAATTGCATTTTTAATATATTATTAGATTAAAATCAATATTTTTAGGAAGTTACCAGTCTGATGATGCCGGTAACGACGAAACCCGGTCGCTGGTCAAATAAAAAAAAATGGAAAAGCTAAAAATATTGGTTTTAATCTAATAATATATTAGTTATAAGATATACAAGTTTAGAAGAGCAACAAAGTAAAAATAAGTGAAAAGTAATTAGTAAAAAAAAACAGTTAACACATAAAATAGAAAGTATACGCTACATATACGTAGCTATTCATAAATTGATACGTAGTATCAATACATAAATATCTCGTATGTGAAGAAACCCAGCGCTGTAAACAATAATTTGGACACACTTAAAGTATTGTCGTATTTCTCATCTTATCAGGGATATGCAACTAATTAAGTTTGATAATGATACATTTATGATTAGTACCTAAAGTAAATAAAAAAGGTCTCAGCAAAAAAACATGCTCAACTCAACCACAGATTCTGGTGAGAAGTCTCATGTGAAAGAAGGCGTCAAGTAATGGATGCATACATACAACTATGACGAAAATTGAAAAAAATGAGTAGTGTGTTTGTCAATCATTTGTTGAATAGTGAATGTACTCGTGTTTAAAATGACACTAAACCGTAGATAACACAACTATATTTGTTGATACATAGTAACTTAACATTCGTCAGGCGGACTACGCAATTAACAACGTAAAAATTATCAAAAGTGATTTATATGTTTTTGTTGAATTTGTCCGCCTCCGTAGTGCTATGGTCAGCACGCTCAGCGACCGTTCAGGAGGTCCCGGGTTCGATTCCCAAGGGGGGTAAAATAAATATAAGTGATTTTTTCACTGTAATATTTATTCAATATTACCATGGACTCGTACCTGAAGCGGAGGGCTGATCACCTTTCCTTCATGTGTAAACGATCAAGATAACACTGCGTAAATATGACACAGTGCCCTATGCACCACTGGGGTGCGGATAAGGGTTTTATTATTATTATTTTATTAATTTATATTTGAAGCACTAACTTTGTGATTTTCAATTTTATAATAAAAACATAACATTGTTTTAAAATCACCATAAATATTTTATTATAACTTAATTATAATGTCTACAGGTTTCGAAGCTAACCGTTTTTTTATCAAGGCTGATTAATACTAAATATGTAGATAGTGTTTTAGTATTAATCACTTTTGATAAAGAAGCGGTTAGCTTCGAAACCGGTAGACATTATAATTAATTTATAATAAAATATTTTTAATGATTTTGAAACAAAGTTACATTTTAATTATAACTATCAAAAGTATTTATTAAAAATAGTAACTGGTTACATGACACTTAAGTTTGGTTTATTAGGAATGAATGTAAGAGATATTTAATAATAAATCACTATTCCGTAAACAAAGCCTGGCGGGTGCGGGGTGCAGAAAAGTAAGTGCATTTGACTTTTTCGGAGAAGGGCGTCGTCGCTTGGATGAATGTTTAGTTATCTACGGTTAAACCAGCCTTTGACATGCCGTAAGCCCTGTTAATACTATATTTGTTTAGATGTCAATAGATTTACTGACGTAGTGAATTTCATACTGTAAAAATAATCGTGATTATGTTTTGCTTAATTCAAGAAATTGTCATTAGAATTGTTATTAGAAGAACGGCGTGCTAGTACCGACACTAATGTGTGGAAGCGAAACATGGAACTGGCAAATGAAGGATGAAAGCAGAGTGAACGCTGTTGAAATGCGCTTCCTCAGACGAATGTGTGGAAAATCATTGTATGACAGAATTAAAAACGAAGATATAAGAAAGGAATGTAAGGCTGAACGAGGAATAATTGAAAAGATTAGGAAGAGTTCTTTGCGGTGGTATGGACATGTGGAGCGAATGGATAGCGAGAGAATGACTAAGAAAATATATGTGGCGAATGTGAGAGGGAAAACAGAACGTGGACGATCGAAAAAGACTTGGCACGATCAGATCAATCAGAACCTAAAATCTGGCGGTGTCAAAAGTCTGCGTAATCGGAGGGCATGTATGACTAGATGTATGGATGTGAAGGAGGCGAGAAGTGTATGTCAGGACAGAAGAGTGTGGCGTTCCATCCTCTCTGACTACCCCTGCGGGGAAACGGCGTGATGGTAGTAGTAATAGTAGTAGTAGTAGTAGAAGGAAAAACAGTGTTTAATACAATACAAAATGTCTATATATATAGGTGTTATGAATCAGTTTTTTTTCTTTATGTTTACTAAAACAAGCGTAATATGATATGAAGAATTGGTTTATAAATAATTTGTATAAAAATTTATACTCGTATGTACATCACACAATTGATTCTTGATCCTTCGATACATGTTATTTATGACAATGTTTAATGTTGGATTGATTCATGCCATATGCAGATGAGGATCGAAAGGAGGAAAAAAATGTACGTTATCATTTTATATAAAGCTCGTTGCAAAAGCTGCATTAATGCACTCTAAAAGATAAAAGCATGTCAACAAACTGCCGAGAATACTACCTACATTATTAAATAATAACAGTGCTTTCGAATTATATATACAGCAGTGGTTCTCAAATGTAGGCAAGAGTTAAACCAAAAAACAAAGATTAATTTTAAACCTAATTAAAGAAGTTATATTGTATAATTTCTCATTTAAAAAAAATAAGTTCAAGCTTTTTTTATTTAAAAAATAAAACAATACGAGTAATAATGAATTACATCAGGAAATGTCGATAATAAAACATGTGAACTACCAAAGAATAACATAAAAAAAAATACAATAATATATCATTACATGTAACAATTAATTATATTAAGAAATATTAATAATTCAACTTGTAAACTACTATAGAATAACACGAAAAAATGTCAATATAAAACATTATATTTAACAATGAATTACATCAATAAATATTAATAATTCAACTTGTCAACTACTTTAGAATAACACGAAAAAATGTCAATTTACAACCTTATATTTAACAATGAATTACATCAAGAAATATTAATAATTCAACTTGTCAACTTCTATAGAATAAAACAAAAAAATGTCAATATAAAACATTATATTTAACAATGAATTACATCAAGAAATATTAATAATTCAACTTGTCAACTACTATAGAATAACACGAAAAAATGTCAATATAAAACATTATATTTAACAATGAATTACAACAAGAAATATTAATAATTCAACTTGTCAACTACTGTAGAATAACACGAAAAAATGTCAATACAAAACATTATATTTAACAATGAATTACATCAAGAAATATTAATAATACAACATGTCAACTACTATAGAATAACACGAAAAAATGTCAATATACAACATTATATTTAACAATTAATTACATCAAGAAATATTAATAATTCAACTTGTCAACTACTATAGAATAACACGAAAAAATGTCAATATAAAACATTATATTTAACAATGAATTACATCGAAAAATATTCATGATTTAACTTGTCAACTACTATAGAATAACACGAACAAATGTCAATATAAAACATCATAATTAACATTGAATTACATCAAAAAATATTAATAATTCAACTTGTCAACTACTATAGAATAACACGAAAAAATGTCAATATAGAACATTATATTTAACAATGAATTACATCAAGAAATGTTAATAATTCAACTTGTCAACTACTATAGAATAACACAAAAAATGTCAATATAAAACATTATATTTAACAATGAATTACATCGAAAAATATTCATAATTCAACTTGTCAACTACTATAGAATAACACGAAAAAATGTCTATATAAAACATTATATTTAACAATGAATTACATCAAGAAATATTAATAATACAACATGTCAACTACCATAGAATTACATGAAAAAATGTCAATATAAAACATTATATTTAACAATGAATTACAACAAGAAATATTAATAATTCAACTTGTCAACTACTGTAGAATAACACGAAAAAATGTCAATACAAAACATTATATTTAACAATGAATTACATCAAGAAATATTAATAATACAACATGTCAACTACTATAGAATAACACGAAAAAATGTCAATATACAACATTATATTTAACAATGAATTACATCAAGAAATATTAATAATTCAACTTGTCAACTACTATAGAATAACACGAAAAAATGTCAATATAAAACATTATATTTAACAATGAATTACATCGAAAAATATTCATAATTTAACTTGTCAACTACTATAGAATAACACGAACAAATGTCAATATAAAACATCATAATTAACATTGAATTACATCAAAAAATATTGATAATTCAACTTGTCAACTACTATAGAATAACACGAAAAAATGTCAATATAGAACATTATATTTAACAATGAATTACATCAAGAAATATTAATAATTCAACTTGTCAACTACTATAGAATAACACAAAAAATGTCAATATAAAACATTATATTTAACAATGAATTACATCGAAAAATATTCATAATTCAACTTGTCAACTACTATAGAATAACACGAAAAAATATCAATATAAAACATTATATTTAACAATGAATTACATCAAGAAATATTAATAATACAACATGTCAACTACCATAGAATAACATGAAAAAATGTCAATAATAAAACATTATAAGTAACAATGAATTTAATCAATAAATATTAACAAAAAAAGATCTTAACAACCAAATGTACATGTACATGTAAATGTATAAGTAACCAACTAATTTATTTAAGAAATGCCTATTTAAAAACATTATGAGCAAATTATCAAAACAAAGAAATACATCAAGAAATGTAAGTAATAAAAGTCTATGAGAAACAACAAATTACATCAAGAATTGTAAGAAATAAAATACTAAGAGTACAAATAAATTATATAAAGAAATTTCAAAACTAAAACATTTTAACTTAATAAGATAGAAGTTTATTTTATACAGTAATGCTCCTCTTCACAATTCGTTTTTAATGTCTTACCTAACATATAGTAATGCTAACATGTTTGCAGCAAATTCCGCTGGGATTAGAGTCGAAGGTTGATACGAGGGATGAAGGATGGGGGATGAATGTGGGTCGCAACATGCTCAAACTACTACATGAATGACACACATAACCTTTGGGGATGCAACTTTTCAACCCTCTTAATCCTGCATATTTATTTTACAGTACGTTTCTGAAAATTTTTCACTTTTCAGGACTTCTTTTACTTTTTAATATTCATACACTTATCATATAGTCACATGGTAACTTAATTATGTTAAAAGTAAATGTGTACATTTACTAATAGTACTACCATCACGCCATTTTCCGACTGGGATAGGCAGAGATGATGAAACGCAACACTCTTTTGTCATGACATACACTCCTAGCTTCCTTCACCTCCATACATTTAGAAATATATGCTCTCTGATTGCGTAGACTTTTGACACCACCAAATTTAAGGTTCAGATTGAATCGTGTTCAAGAATTCTTGATTCTAAGAAAGAAATAAGAATTTTAGAAAAAAAAAATCTGTTTTAAAAAAATTAAATTATTTACAATCAACCAAATATTAATATTTATTTTGAATTGAACGGTAGCCGATTATTTTTAAGTGGGTACTTAAAAATAGTTATCATATTTGATAAAAAATATATATTGATTTGAATAAAATAATATCAATAATTGAGCTTACATTAAAAAAATAACAAAACAATTTATTTTTATCTCAACAAACACGTTACTGCTATAGGAATGTGATATCGTTGAGTCTATATGGGAACAAAGCTTGTAGACCTATCATTCGGTAGCTTTAGGGTCACTTTATATAGTATGTACATAATATGAACATTCTATCCACAAATGAACATATGGAAAAAAGTAATGTACAAGAAATATTTATTTTATATTTTATTAAATATCTAATAATTTTAAATAAATAATATTTTTTTTATTTGAAACCATCCAGACTCCCCACATTGCACTGTAAGAGCAATTTCATGGTAGACGACTCCCGGTGAGACCACTAAAGAGATGGGTCGATAGCTGGGGCTAATTCCACTTAAAAACAGGCCACAAAGCCTACACCAAGATAAAGAAGAAGAAGAAGATTTTATTTTAATAGTGACCGGATTTCGACGTTACCAATGTTTGTACGTTTCATATTATACATAATAAACCAGCGTTCGAAAACCATGATTGTATTTGATTTTTCCGGCACAATGTTTTTTTTTATTTTATTTTATTTCTCAAAATCTATTGTGATACGTGTTTCGATGCATTCCGCATCATTTTCAAACACCTATTGATGATGCTTAAAACGCGTTTAATGAAACACGCGTCACAAAAAAATTGGAGAGATAGTGGAATGTACCAAGTAAAATTTAAATTAAATATGGATAGATAATACCTCAACGTAATTGTCGAATCAATTAATGAAAAAAATAATTTAATTTAAATGAAGTATTTTATTTTAATTATAATAACACCATTTATAAGTTTTGGTAAAGTTTAATTGTGATTTTATTATATTCAAGAAATGGATTTTTATATGTAAACTAAAATACTTGAAATATTTCATACTTGTATCACATTTCAAATATTTAATATTTGTTTTATACAACATACTGCAAACGTAATGTGAAATACTGTTTGAACAATTGATAACTAATCGTCATTTATGACGCGTTATGTAATAGCACACATGTGTTTGACCTCCACAGGGTTTAATACCATAACACACGTGCACGCGACGCAGCCCACCAGCGCTGCTGTGCAAATCGCCATGAATGATTGATGAATGGCGTCGGCGCCGCGACGTCCTTTCTACGGAGGCTCTATTCCCCAGGATTCCACCACTATAGGCCTACAGTATACAACACGTTTATACTTCACACTACTGCTTGTTAGATACATTTAAGCTCCTAACTCCCAGCAAGGAAAACTATTAATGTAAAAATACGAGTTTGAAATTAATACCTTTATATATTTTTACAAAAATGTTAGGATGCAATCACTCACTAATATTTCTGTGAGTGGTTATATACTAATATCACTAAAATTTTCGTAAAAAAAATATAAAAGTACAAATTATTAATCACAAAGAATATTAATGATTAAAGAAAACACTTGTTTTTTACCACTTGAGTTTTATTATAGACTACATGTTTCAGAAGTTAAACTTCCATCATTCAGGTCTGTATAATAACTAAAATATAAAATTGTTCTATAAATAAGGAGAAGGGAAAGTAAGGGGAAGGGGTTAGTCAAGGGGCGGAGTTTGAAAACAAAGGAAAAATGGAAAGCAAAGGTGAAGAATTTTGAAACAATTTATTATTTAATAAATTATTATTAGAATTTAGGTTTTTTTTGGATTTCTGAATTTTCAAGATAATTCATAATTTGGCCTTTATATGGAACAAGGTGTAATAATTTTAATTTATGAGAGTGAAATGAGTGATTAGTGTCTATTATGTGATTTGCAAATTCCGAAAAATAATTACTAACAAGATCGCTATGATGTTCTTTAATTCTAATCTTTAAATTTCTCGCAGTTTGGCCAGTATATTTTTTATCACAATCTTATATTAATAATATTGAGAAAATGGAATAAATATTTATGAAATGTATTTTCTACAGACATTATTGTTTTATTATTTAAAAATAGTTACTTCCTTATTTTTAAAACTTGTCTGTAGTTAGAAGGGTATAAAAGGATGATTCCAAATTATCTTAAGCAATCAAGATCACTTTTAAAAAAGGTTTATATCAATATCTTAATATAGATAAAAATATATTTATGATATTTGTAGGAGTTCCGAAATTAAGAGTTGTGTGTTTGTCAATCATGGTTAAAATAGTAAATGTTACACGTGTGTAAAGTTTTACTTAACTTTCCTATAAATTGATAACTGAGACATAGAAACCTCGACAAGAAGAATATAGAAGTTAAGGTATTTACAGCGTTTACGACTTGTCATAGGCTGGTTAAGCTATTTAAATATCATAAATCTCATAAAGGTTTATGTACGAGTTCACTGGGGTCAAAATAAGTTCCATATTCTTGTTTTTATTCTCCTTTATTTACGGCCGCAGCCAATTTATACATAACAAATATTATACATGGGATAATTGTTGTACAAAATAGTATATTTAACAAAGATGAACAAATTTGACAAGGAATTGTACATCAGCCTGAAGTATTGTAATTATTCTTGATTTATAGTAAGCAAGTGACATGTTCCAGTTCTTGTTAAAATATCAATGAAAAAAATGTTAAATGACATTTTTATCAATGATAAAAATGTCAGTTAACTCAGTGCATGCCAATTTACCATAAAGCTCCGATTATTCCAAATAACTTGTAAGCCCGATGAAACATTGTTGTACTAAATTGAGTACCCTTTCTTGCAGTGTCACGGCTCGTTACCAACGGGCCACACGACCATCGCGAGCTTTCAGTCCCGAGCTTTTGTTCCTTGCCAGTTTGTATAATGCGCGGCATTGTTCTAACCAAAGTAACTGAGTGCCTGAAAGGAATCTGCCCACATCACATAGGGGTAGATTTAACGAACAAAGCTTTTCACAGGATGTTCAAAGCGTTTAGAGAAACACCGATTTTGTTTGGGGCGCTTTCTTAGTCGTTTAAACGTTATCAGAGTTCAAAACTAACTGTGTAAATTTTAAATTTGATACCATTTTAGCAAACAAAACCTTCGAATATATTTATCAAAAATAACTGTGTGTAATATTACGAACTTTCTATCACGTCGCTTCTCCGTAATAGTAGGCACACAAAATAAAACACTACACAATCTATCTTTCCAAACAATCTTCGCCTCTCTCACATTCATGCATCTCATCATACAAACTACACGCTCATTATTCCCACATCTGAATTGACTCTCAAGTATTTGAAATACTTGATCATGCCAATTTTATCTCTGTCTTCCTCTACATCTATTACCAACCACATCCACCGAATACATTTGTTATGCCATCTTTCATCACTCATTTTGATTTACACGATCAAACCAACTGAATATACATACATTTCTCAATTCAATTGTTTTCTTTAAAATTTTTGTTCACGCATCTGGGTTTTTTCACTTATATCTTCCTCGAAAGACGTCTAGAGGATGACCAAAAAATTTATGAATGCTAGTGACAGAAAACACGATTTAAAGGCATGAACTAGGTGACGTTATATATGATGATATGAAACACCTACAACCTGAGGACGAGGAGACTTGACCCTAACTAACACTCTACAAGAACGATAAGTTGGGATAAGCAAGGAAAAAATTGTCGATATTAATTACTTCATCAAAAAAAAATTGTGAATTACGATTTGAACACACTGAAAATATTAAATGTTGAAATTAAATGAAAATACGAAAGTAGACTGAATGCAGTCGAAATGCGATCTCTCAGAAGTTGTGTGACAAAACGAGATAGATATTCTAATAGTGAAATAAGGAAGGAATGCAAAGCTGAGATAAACATTATCGATAAATTTAAGAAAGGTGTGTTGAGATGGTTTGGACATGTAGAACGAATGAGTGAGGAAAGAACGGTAAAACAAATTTATGAGGCGAATGTAATTGGGAAAAGGAGCAGAGGAAAACCGAAAAAAACACGGCACGATCAGGTCTGTAAGGTTAGGAATTGTAATAATCGGCGGGTATGTATGAGGAGATGCATGAACGTAGAAGAAGCGAAGAATGTTTGCAAAGACAGAGTGGTGTGGCGTTCTATTCACTCTGCCTACCCCTGCGGGGAAGCGGCGTGATGGTTAGTTAGTTTGTTAGTAGAAAATATTTTAGAAAATATAGTATCGTAAAATTTATCAAGAAGTGAGATGATTTTGGCATGTAAGGTATATTTTTTATGAATTAATTAAAGTAAAATTCGGCAGTTATTTTCACGTACTGATTTAATTAATTCACGAACTGCCTAATTTTTACGTCCGAATAATTCGAAATAATTCAAAAATCGTGCGCCATTTCGCATTTCAGTCGAATTCCGACAATATTTGGACGAGCATTTGAAATTGACGTAAAAAAGGCTTCAATTCCATGTTACATCGCATCTGTCACTCGCAATCCCGGGACAGGGGCGCATGACCCACATAGGGGTGGTTTTGCGCGGGAAGGGGGGGTCCAGTGCGCTGTGACACAGTGGCAAATCGCCCATAAACGCCATCTACAGCTGAGGGCAACATGCAACATGGCGAAATTAATTACCAAAGGACACTTGACAACACTTGAGCAGCGTGGCAGATGAAAGGACACACATCACCGACGTGACCTGGATTTTAACATTTAACATTTAAATGACACCAACAAAGATTTTGACAAAAATATCAACTTTTTAAACCTAAATTTCTAAAGTATCCTACAAGTGGCGTTGTTACTAAACATTATTTAAAAATACGAGGTAGAAATTAAACGGCTAAAATAATAATAAAACTATTATTTTGGAAGTAAAACAAACATTTTTAAGAGATCACATATGTAAAAATGAAATTAATAAAAGTACCATAAAGCAGGGGGCGCAGAAACGACGCGAACATTGTTATTTCCAGGAATTGTCACTCTGATATCGTAATTTTTACGATATTTTATATATATTTATATATCGATATAATTCTTGGGTTATGTTTTGAATATTAAAAGCATCAACTTTGTGGATCATATAAATATATTATTTTAACCAACTGACTAACTAACTTACCATGTCACCACTTCCCCGCAGGGGTTGGCAATGAGAATAGAACGCCACACCACTCTGTCTTTGCAAACATTATTCGCCTCTTCCACGTTCATGCTTCTCCTCATACATACCCGCTGATTGTTACTCCTAACCTGCCGACTCCTAACCTGACCACTTTCAAGTATTTGGCAAACTTGATCGTGCCATGTTTTTCTCGGTCTTCCTCTGCTCCCTTTTCCACTATATTATTTTGGGAAATAAAAATACATTTTTATAAACAACCAACTAGTTTCGGCAACAACCTGTTGCCCTCTTTAGGGTTTAAATTATTTTTCAAAATAAAATATTCTAGGGTTAGTAAAAATTTTATTTGGAAATTGCCATATTTTCTTTAAATTTATTGTGACAATTGTTTCGATGCATTCCGCATCATTTTCAAACACCATGTGTGAAGCCAAGAGAGTCGTATGCTAAGGACATTGAAGGATGAAGAAGGGGTAGAAAAGTGTTTCTTATTTTTTAATGATTTATTTATTGAGCATCGAAACACGTGTTACATAAAATTTTAAGTTAGTGGCATTCAATTTCTTATATTTTATGTTTGTGGAAAAAATAATAGTTTTTATTTTAAGATATATATTATGATTAACATAAATGTTTCGCTTTTTTATTATTAAAACATTGATGACATGATTAAGTATTTCAAATACTTTTATCGTTTTTTTATCATTGTTGAGATGTTAAAAACAATGCAAGAATGTTCAGTTTAATCAAATCACAGAAAAAAACACACAAAGGTAATAAATACAATTAAAAAGTAATAATAATTTTTAAAAAATAGATTACCCACAAACATAAATTATAAGTGTAAGTCCCTCCCCAAGCACAAATACTTATTCGCATTATTAGAGAAAACAGCGTTTTTTTTTATTTTGAAATTGTAAAGTAAAAATGTCCAGAAAATTTTGTGTAATTGCAACTATGAATATTTAATAAATAAATAATAAAAATTAATCTAATTTGTATTTAATATTACCCTAACCTGGTACCTGAACGAAAAGCTGATCACGTTGTGTTCATAAAATAATAATAATAATTACAAAACCCTTATCCGCACCCCAATGGTGCATAGGGCACTGTTTCATATGAACGCAGTGTTATCTTGATCGTTTACACATGAAGGGAAGGTGATCAGCCCTCCGCTTCAGGTACCAGTCCAGGGTTATATTGAATAAATATTAATAATATATAATAAAACCCTTATCTGCACCCCAATGGTGCATAGGGCACTGCGTCATATAAACGTAGTGTTATACCAGTCCAGGGTAATATTGAATAAATATTACAGTGAAAAAATCACTAATATTTATTTGACCCCCCTGGGAATTGAACCCGGGACCTCCAGAACGGTAGCCGAGCGTGCTGACCATTACACTACGGAGGCGGACGAAATATTACAGTGAAAAAATCACCTATATTTATTTGACCCCCCCTGGGAATCGAACCCGGGACCCCTAGAACGGTAGCCGAGCGTGCTGACCATTACACTACGGAGGCGGACACAAAAAATAAAATAAAATAAACTGTAAAAAAAAACATTACGACAATTTGACGCAGTGCCCTTTGCACTTTTATGTGCGAATAAAGGTCAGCAGTAGGTTATACAATATACAATATTCAATACTCAATATTTCAGAGTGCTTGTCCAAAGTTAATAATTCGTACTTTCCGCCACTCAAACTTTTTCACTTTCTTCCCCCATGCCACCCTTAAGTTTTCCAACACGCGTGACGCCTCTCTCAATAACACGGACACTTGGAAGGCTTTGGAATCCTTAGGAACTTGGAAATATAGGCTTAGGGCGTATCTGCTAAGCCGTTAAAGACGATAATCATCCCTCGAGTATTAACAGTATTCCGATAATTTAGTTAATATACATGAAGCATGTAAGCTGACACACTTTTGAAGGGATTTAAACAGACACTAAGGGATTCCATGGGCACGCGTATTCAATTTGAATTCGAGAAATGGTAGGTGAGTTCAGAGGTTAATAAGTGTAAATCATAAATTTATGTGTTAAATGTCAAATCAAACACAGATTTTTTGAGTCTACGTTGTATTTTATTGTTAAAAAAACACATAAAAATCAATATTGTGACAATTTTTCGCCTAGTTATGGCGTTTTCAAATGAATTTGAAGATTAAATGGACTGACGGTTCTTTCCCCGAAAATTAATACAAGTACACGTACCTACATGCCCCATTAACCATTGTTGTCTCCCGTGAATAATTGCGGCACATATTAAAACTATTACTTAAGTACCTTAAATTGTATTGCTATACAAGAACCGTAAAATTTTAGACGGTAAATACTACCTTATAAACTTGTATTTAAATTAGCAAGTGAGATATAAAAAATTAAAAAATAACATACTTTCGCAGATTTTTTCTAAGTTTTCCAGTGGTTGGAGCGCTACGTGCAGCGCAGTCAAGAGATAACTGGAGAAGAGTCATTGCTTCTGCAAGGGTCACAACCTTCAGCAATGAGGAATAAGACGGAGAAGAATCTAAGTTTGGTAATTCTATAGATTTATATTATCCACTGACACTTCGTGATGGAATTGCATTTTTATTATATTATTAGATTAAAACCAATATTTTTAGCTTTTACACTTTATTTTTATTTGACCAGCGACCGGGTTTCGTCGCTGGTCAAATAAAAATAAAGTGGAAAAGCTAAAAATATTGGTTTTAATCTTATAATATAATTTGGTAATTCTTATTATTTTTTGACGTCTCATCAAAGATGAAGCAGAATAAAGAAGTCTATGCATTTACGGGGCTAACGACCGTCATAGGCTTGTTTAAGTGATCACATTACACACGTGTAACATTCACTAATTCTACCCATTATTGACAACCACACTACTCAAATTTCAGAAGTTCTGTATACGAGTCACAATAGATTTTAAGAAAAAGTGGCATTTACCAAGTAAAAGTTATTATTTTTTCACATGTCATATATGGAAGTCTGGGCATTTACGGGGCTGACAACCGTCATAGGCTGGTTTAAGTGATTGACAACCACACTACTCAACTTCTTCGAGGTTCTACATATATACATATATGAACCAATTTTTAATCATTGTTCTTGAATCATTTGAAATTCACTAGGGACATATATTGGTGAGTTGAAAAGAAGTCTTTTATTGAGCAGAAACTCTTTTATTAGTATGTGAGATCCGAATCCTGGATTATAATCACATGAGAAACGCCAGATAATATCATTTTCATTGTTATTATTTTAGCTTATAATTTGACCAGTTAATTTATTTACAACATTTTGAGTGTGTCCAAATACTTGTTCGCAAAATCTGAATTATCTCCAATTATAGAAGATGTTTTCATATTTTTTTCAAATGAATTGTAATTATCATATAAATTATTTCATATAAATATGGAAATAACCCCTTTAATTGGTGATAATCCAGATTTTGTGTACAATTATTTGGACAAACTCAAAAAAACATGCTTTACGCAGAATTTAACTAAGTTTGGTAATTCATGCACTTACGTTGTTTGACTATTGAAACCTACAGTTGTTAATTAAGTTACTAACAACCATCTCTGTGTGTTTACTCTCCATGACAGTGTTAATATCAACTAACACACTTTATTCAATGTATATATTGAGACCCTTCTAATTTTTCTCTTTCTCACACTTATCCACCCAATTTGCGTACCCAATATATACCGGGCAAATTGGTTTCTTTCAACATATTAGTCATCCCTATTTTATAATAATGCAGATAAACTAGAAATATATTTCGTATCCCTTTATGGTAAATACTTTTTCACTTTTCATTTACCCTTTTAAAATATCTGTTAATCAATAAGTTAGTGCTTACAATTTCATACAATATTTCAAATGATTATCTCCTGTAAATAATTTAAATGAATATGCCCTGTAAATACCCAGACTTTCCATCTCAATAACTTTTTAATGTTTTATTTATTGTTTCGGCATTAACTTTGTGGTAAGACATGTTACAATGATTAAAGAAAACAGTTATTATACAGACCTGAATGATGGAAGTTTAACTTCTGAAACATGTAGTCTATAATAAAACTCAAGTGGTAAAAAACGAAGTGTTTTCTTTAATCATTGTAACTTTTTAATGTAAATGAAAATAACAATACAATTTCGATTGTTGGACAAGATGATGAAAAAATTTAGTTTTATCTGAAACAAATATCGATGTTCGCCTAGGTAGTGTAAAGCTATGATCAGCACGCTCGGTTATCATAATGGAGGTCCCGAGTTCGAATCCCAAGAGGGATGTCAAATAAATATAAGTGATTTTCCACTCTAATATTTAGTCAATATCACACTGGACTGGTACCTGGAGCGGAAGGCTAATCACCTTTCCTTCATGTGTTAACGATGAAGATAACACTGCGTCAATACGACGCAGTACCCTATGCACCATTGGGTGCAGATAAGGGTTAGAAGAAGAAGACGAAAGAAATATTATATATTTTTCATACATACGATTGCGAGTAGAAACTTTTCGAATAGGGGGTAATTTTTAACTACAAGTTTACCGTAGGTTTAGTTGTTTTTTAAAAGAAAAAGACGATAAAAACATTATAAGATGCAGATTGCTTTTTCCAATCTCCAATCGATGGAACGAAACTGCATTCGGGATTGCATTCTGCTGTATTCAATTTGAGTTTCCAGCGAGTTCTGCGTCGTATCAATACAGGTGCAACGTAAACTTAGAAACCATCATATAACGAACTTTATATCTGTTTAAATCCAATCGTGTAAACATTTTATGGGTCTATTTTATTCTTACCACAAACTGATGGATACAAGCATTAGGAGAAGAATGTCACATATGCAATAGAGGACTTCAATTAGATTACTGAGAATGTTAGAAATTAAAAAGGCAATAAGTAATAATTTACAACTAATAAATAAGTAAATGATTTTTCTAAATGTATTTCCAATCACTCATCATCCCTGATCCCTGAACCATTACACTATGTAGGCGGACATGAAAGGCATTAATAATATAAAATATTATTATTTTTTGACATCTCTTCAAAGATGAAGAAGAATATGGAAGTCTGGGCATTTACGGGGCTGACGACCGTCATAGGCTGGTTTAAGTGATCACTTTACACACGTATAACATTCACCAATTCTACCCATTATAGACAACCACACTACTAAATGCCCAGACTTCTATATTCTTCTTCATCTTTGATGAGATGTCAAAAAATAATATGAAGATAACTCCTGTAATTGGAGATAATCCAGATTTTGTGAACAAGTAGTTGGACACACTCAAAATGTTGTATATTAAATATTTATTCATTTATAAAAGAAAACAAATTGAAATTTGAATTTTTCCTTTAATAATTTTTGTGAATCGTATATGTGTTTTATATCGATATTTTATTATACATTTCACTATTTTATAACATTTTAATTTAGTATATATTTTTAAACATTGTTATTTACAATGCATTATTACTTTATTGTTGAACATTTATATTTAATAAAATATAGAAATAAAACACGCATACAATTCACACAAATTAGGAAAAATTCAACTTCTGAATGTTAGAAAAAAGTAAAGAAAAATGTTTTTGCTTATAAAACAAACAAATCGTATTTTAATATCGTTACTTAAAACAATAATGTTTTTAGTAACGATATTGTTTTTAAAAAATTGACCCTCTGATTGAGTTTTGTGCACACAGCGTAAAATAGGTTAGTCGTGTATAATGTATACATTCTGATAGGGGTAGGTTGTAGGTCTGTTCAACCTGAATATTACGCCCCCCATACTACTCCAACCTCTTCCTTCAGCAGAAGTACCATTTACTCGGGCTAGGTATTGTATTAGGCTCTATGGACTTGAAGGATGTTACTGCCACGTGAATTCACCACCCCGTAAAGGGGTGCAGTCCATTTTAAATTTATTATTTTATCAAGACGCCTGAAAGATAGAAAACAGACAATATAAGTTTTGTACTGTCTAGGTGGAATTGCATATTTTAGAATAGAATAACAAGTATGTGGTTTTTCCACATGAAATTTATTTAACCAGCAACCGAGTTTCATCATAACCGACATCATCAGACCGTCTGTATATACGAGTGCATATTAATACATGAGCTGTACATTCATTTAAAATGTCATAAACTTTTTTCTTTTTTTGTTACAGAGAACCCACCAAGCCAACTTGTGTGTCTTGTCGGTAGAGTTCTATTTACATACCTACGATTTTAATTTTTAATTTAATTTTTTTTTACTTAATTTACACAAAAAAGGGAAAAGAATAAAAACTATTTTACAATTTCATATACATAATGCTATTTGATGATAAATGTAAGAATATTGTACAAACAACAACAAAAATATTTTTTTTAAAACATAATAAATAAAAGTGTAATTTTTTGTGATCACCTGTTTATGAAAACATCTGTAGTTTTCGATACTAGTCGTAAAAAATGAAAAAAAACTCAATTATTGGTCTAATGCAAGTTTTTTTTTATATTTAATAGCAATTTTTAACAACAACAAAAGTTGACATCAAACATTAATGTCAATTTGTAAACAGCCATAAATATACGAGTATTATATTGCACCCCTGGCCTGTCAGAATTCTCGAATGAAGGCTATCCAATGGACACTCGGCCAGCAATACACACACAGGGGTGAAGTGTCACTGGGTAAATTACTGCAGCACTCGCAAGGGGATAACAACACCGACGGATGATTTCCCTAATGCACCCCTGGAAATTCACGAGAGTTCTCAATCAAAGGTTCGCTAATATTTTTGCATAATTTGACCCTTTCACGACCCTTTTATGATAAGCAAAACATTGTCAACTCCATTTCCCATTAATTACCATACTTTATTTATTTTTCATTATATTATTATTATTAGGTATTTTCTCCAAATTTACATATTATTTGAATATTTTTTCAAACAATTTTCTTTTTTTTACATTTAATTTATCTTTTTTTTTTACAATACATCATAATATTTTTTGATGAACGCCTCTTTTAGCAGAATCCGCGAAGAGACGTTCATTTCAATTTTATAAAATGTATGTTTATCTAGAAATTACAAATTACACAGCATAAAATAAAATAATATTAGCACTACATAAATTGCAAGAGTGTACTGTCAAACGAACAAATTCACACGTGTTGTCCTCACACATTTTTTAAAGACCATGTATCGAAAAAATATTTTTTCATTCTGTTTTAAAACTACTTTCAATAATTTTTTTCTTTTCAAAATTGTAAATTTATTTCAAAGAAAAACTAATTTTTTCAATGACGATATTTTTAGCAAAAAAATTACTATGTTATTGTGGGCTATTGATAATCTTACGCAAGGCTAAATATAAAGGTAAAGGTTATAACCTAGTCATAGTTATAACATAGAGGAGAATAGTAACAAATAATGATTTTAACATGTAACTTACGACAACATTTTGAGTGTGTCCAAATACTTGTTCACAAAATCTGGATTATCTCCAATTACAGGAGTTATTTTCATATTATTTTTTGACTTCTCATCAAAGATGAAGAAGAATATGGAAGTATGGGCCAAATGTTGTAAATTAATTATCTGGTCAGATTATAAGCTTAATAATAAAAATGAAAATGGTATTTTCTGGCGTTTCTCATGTGTGTGACTATAATCCAGGATTCGGATCTCACATACTAATATAAGAGTTTCTGCTTAGTAAAAAGCTTCTTTACATCTCACCAATAGATGTCTCTAGGAAAGTTCTGGTGATTCAAGAACAAGGTTTCTAAATTGGTTCATATATATAGAACTTCCAAGAATTTGAGTAGTGTGGATGTCAATAATGGGTAGAATTGGTGAATGTTACACGTGTGTAAAGTGATCACTTAAACCAGCCTATGACGGTCGTCAGCCCCGTAAATGCCCAGACTTCCATATTCTTCTTCATCTTTGATGAGATGTCAAAAAATAGTAACTTACGACCATTTTCAATGCCAAAAATGATCCTTCTTATCATAGATATACAATTTTTAAATCGCGATCAATTATATAATAATTATCACTGGTCAAAAACCAATCAACCTTGATTTATTTTCAAGTAGTATTCCTGAATTTCATTAATTGATTTAACAGTCACAAATCTATCCATTTTTATTCAAAGATTATTATTACTAAAAGTCATAAACTGCAACATTTCAAAACAATAGAAATTCATGAAAATACATGTATATATAATAATAATAAACCTACAATTAACAATATGACAGTGACAGCTTCCCTTCTTTTGTCTTTGTTCCCACTGATAAAAAAATAATAAATAATAAATTAATAAAAATAAGAAACAGCACCTACCCCCTCTTCAATTTTCAACATCCTAAGGACACAGCTCTAAAATTTAGACTTAGCTGCGGTATTTAAAAATGACCCTCTCTTCAACTTTCAACATCCTAAGGACACAGCTTTAAAATTTAGACTTAGCTGCGGTATTTAAAAATTATGTGGAGTGCATCGAAATACGTGTCACGATATATTTTACGAAAAAAAGCTATTTACCAAGTAAAACTCAAATTAAAAAAGGATTCCTGATACTAAATTCAGGAGTTGAATAAAAATTCAACGACTCGTATTGTAAAATTTATGAAGAAACTTACAGTACCGTAACGCGTAGGCGCATTTATTATTCAAATGCACAAAATTACTTGCTTCTAAGTCCATGTTTCATAGATAAAAGACGTTGTCTGCAACTTTTATATCTTGTTGAACTACAGAACTATAGGTGATCAGTCGTCTTTCAGGGAGAGTATCAAATGGAATAAACTACAACACTTGAAGTAAACATATACAATATGTTTTTTTCAAATACCTACATTACTTAGGGAAAACAGATTCCAACCTGTCTTAAGATAAAAACGGATTAAACTTGCATACTGCCAGTGAATACATATGCACTAGAGACTATGGCTCTGACAAAAAGAAATGCATAGAAGCTCAATTGCACACAGCAATCCATGGAATAATCCATGCTTTATTCAAGCCTGAGGGATAAAGTGAGGAAAGAAGGAATCAGGAATAGGACCAAAATTGATGATATCATGGATCGCGTGGCAAGACTAAAGTGACAATGGGCGGGACATATTGCAAGACAGGACTCCATAAGATGGACCCGAAAATTGTTGAGATGGAGACCTTAGGAGAATAAAATAGGTTTATCATTACTCTTTTTTTGACATCTCATCGAAGAAGAATGTGGTCTAGGCATTTACAAGGCTGACGACCATCATAGGCTGGTTTGAGTGATCACTTTACACACGTGTAACATTCCCCAATTCTACCCATTATTGACAACCACACTACTCAAATCCTTGGAAGTTCTATATTTATATATGGACCAATTTTGAAACATTGTTCTTGAATCACCAAAACTTTCCTAGAGACATCTATTGGTGAGATGAAAAGAAGCTTTTTATTGAGCAGAAACTCTTTTATTAGTATGTGAGGTCCGAATCCTGGATTATTATCACACACATGAGAAACGCCAGAAAATATCATTTTCATTTTTATCATTTGAGTTTATAATTTGACCGGATAATTTATTTACAACATTTTGAGTGTGTCCAAACACTTGTTTATAAAATCTAGATTGAAGAATTGGTGAATGTTACATGTATATAAAGTGATCTCTTAAACCATACTATGACGGTCGTCAGCCCAGTAAACGCCCAGACTTCCATATTCTTCTACATCTTTGATGAGATGTAAAAAATAATATGAAAAATACCCCTATAATTGGAGATTAACCAGGTTTGTTAACCAGTATTTGGGCACACTCAAAATGTTGTAAATAAAAGAGGCGTTGGAAGACCTCAAAAAATATTATCCAAAACATAGCCGCTGTGGGGGGGGGGGGTAGAAACTGACTTCAAACAGCAACAAACTGAAGGTAATGAAAGGATACGAAAAAATCCTTTATTCAACAGTTGAAAACAGAAGGCTAGAAAATATGACAAATATTTTATTTAATTAATTGCATTCCATAAAGTATTTTCATCGCTGTTACAATTCACTTTTTATGTACTAAGGTATCAAAACCTGATACAATCGCAATCAAAAGGCGCTAATCTGTAGCGATTTACATAAGGGTCGGGCGTTCTGTACTCGTTAAGGGAGGAAAACTTCGTAATAAATTTTTCTACCACTTTCCTAGAGGGATGAAATGTGGTGGGGTGAGTTGTACAATTAAAAAGTCGTAAAGTTTCAGTTTGACTTTCTGAGATTTTAACTAAATTAATGGTGACATTTTTCTTTTGCTTAATATCATTTTTATTCAACGATTTAATCAAGATTCCTCTTGGTTTAAATAGATATTCTAATATATTACTTAAATACAAATGCCTTTTTAGAATTTTATCATACTTTTTAAAATTAAATATATTAAAAATTTCTCTTAATCTTTATTTTTTTACTCTGTTATCTATTTCAAAAGTTATTTTGGGAAATGTTTTATAACTACGATATTCATGATTAAAAAATATCATATTCATATTTTTATTGCTCTATCCATTTCTTTTATTGTTCATGTACCTAAAAATTATAATGAAAATATTTTATAAATGTCTAAAGCTTTGTTAAAAAAACGAAAATACTGGACATATAAATATTGTAAATGTATAGTACAATAAATAAAAAGACTATTTATGTTAATGAATATAAAAATAATAAAATATATCAGACTTCTCTTAGCGTGAGTTAAAAATTTTGAAAAATGTCCGTACTATAAAAAGGAATCCGGCTATTTAGTATTGAGTATTAAATTAAACAAGACTGAAAGAATTTGAAACATTTTATGTAAATTAAAATGACGGTTTGCAATTAAAACATTTATAACCTTTTATTATATTTCGACAGTTAAAATTTACTTCTTTTAACACGTTATGTACATTTTGATAACCGCATTTTTCTATAAGAATACTTCTAATTGCAATAACGTAATCCTTGTAAGGACCTCTTGGTACGAGTAACAAAGCTTAGCCACCCGCCAGCGATCCTTTTCAGGAGCTCAAAGGACTTTTACGAGCCGTGAAGCCTTTTCAGGGAAGGTTGTATAAGAAGTCCTTAGACTAGATGACGCTTTGATGTTAACGACATCTTTCATATTCGCGAAAAACGCTAAAAAGTCCAAAAGCGAAAATAACAAAAAAAAGAGTTTTGTACACTTAAGATTTTTTTTCATTATTCCTTTTTCACTCAATTCGCAAATAGGTTTTATTTTGACGATGGCTTCTTTGTATTGAATTATGAGGCACTCAAATACCAAAGTATTTATTATTATTTACATAAAAGCTCAACAGTATCCATTGCTTTTTTTATTGTGCCACTTCTTGAACCTTATTGTGTGACACGAATTACTTTTATATATTTATTGAAAAGGCCACATCAACTTTTAACGTATAGTTATTTTATTTACTTTACTAACATTTTGTCATCTTCAACACAGATGAAGAATAACAAGGAAGTGTTGATATTTATAGAGCTTACACCCTGTCGTAGGCTGGTAAAGTGATCCATTTACACACCAGTATCATTCACCATTAAACCGAAGATTGACAACTACACTACTAAAATTTTGGAACCTATAAACGAATATATTCTCATATTTAGTCTTTCTTTCGCTTGTGAGTTCTCGGCAATATCTTGAGATGAGTAAGATAACTTAAACCAGCCGTTAACAAGACATAAGCCTTGTTAATATCTTAACTACTATATTATTGTTTATCTATGTTGAGATGTCAATGCTTGTATTATTTAACACTTTCAAAGTAATTTTAACGAAATTTCACATTATTCGGTACATCAGATATGTACATCAGATAAGAATTGTGCAGAAAAACCATATTGTGGGTACCTATTATTGTGTGGATTCAAATATATTTTATTATATATTTAAATCCACACAATATATATATATATATATATATATATATATATATATATATATATATATATATATATATATATATATATATATATATATATATATATATATATATATATATATATATATATATATATTTATATATATATATATATATTTATATATATATATATATATATATATATATATATATATATATATATATATATATATATATACATATATATATATATATATATATATATATATATATATTTATATATATATATATTTATATATATATATATATATTCTGACTCACCGCTTCTTTTATATTCTTCGTCATTCGCTTATTTCAGTTTTCGCAGATCATAATATAATTGAATCAAGAATTCAAGATAGTACCAATCAGAATACAAAGAAAATACATCCAAACCATTTCTGGAGGAATTTTTTTAAACAGAATTGGTCTCGGATTGATAACATACATGTTTTTCCGTTGGCGAATAGCAAAAAGTAAAGAGAAAAACTTACATAAATAATTCATACCCATTTGTTTCTTTCTTATTTCTTATCCCGTGAATAAAAAACTACCCTTATTTTGGGTTGAATGTCCCTACGAATTGAGGTACAAAATACGAAAATTCTGAAAAAATGAAAACATGAAAAGTGCTGAAAATTCAAAGGGATGGTTCCTTTCACATAATGAAATCATTTTTCATTTTCAACAGTGAATTGTTTGAAATATTTCGTTTGTCCATGAATATAAAAATACGGTCTTCTAAGAATTTCAACTCTTGATCTTGATGAAACGAATCTTATTTGTTAACCGTACAAAGTTGTATGAAACTTCTAGGAGAAATGTAAAAACCGTTTTACGATATTTAAATACAGAATCCTTGGAAAAGTTCTTATTTTAGACCAAACCTTAGCCGGAGGCAGATGAAAAAATATCATTCACTTGATAGTGTATTTATGTCTTTTTGCTATATGTGAAATAAATCGAAGATAAAGAATGTTTAAATAATGTGCAGTGTGCGAGTATTATCATATATGGAATATAAATTTATAATAATAATCCAGAATGAAAATAATAAAAAATATGGTATTTCTCCTAAATCGAATGAAGATTTTTTTAGTGTCCATATAAATAAATTTGAAAATAATGTATGTATTAGTTTAAATCAAATATAGATTTTTTGATTCTACTAAGTTGTATATTATTAAAAAAAAAACACATAAAAAATAATAGTGTGACAATTGTTTCGCCTGGTTATGGTGTTATCAAACATTCGTTTGACAATGCCATAACTAGGACATTCGTTTGATAATGCCATATCTAGGCGAAACAATTATCACAATTTTAATGTTTGATGTGTTTTTTAAAAATAAAATACTACCTAGTAGACTCAAAAAATCTGTGTTTGATTTAAAATTAATATATAAATTAAAATGGAGTTCTACGAATTAAACGCCAAATCAATAAATAAAGAATAAAAAAAACTGAAAATAATGTTTTTTACACTGTATGAAATATTCAAAAGACCTACCTAGTCGAGTTGTGGTCCCGTGGTAAGTATAGAAGATTCTGTGCCAGATTTTTTGGGTTCAACCCACTCTACTACAATTTGATTTCTAGTCATCTATTTCAATCCTGCAAAAAAAAATCTTTAATAAATTTTTATATTTGTTTATTCATATAATACGAACAAAATATTTTTTTTTTCTTTTAAATCAAAAACACTTTTGTAAATCCTTATTCCTACATAGATTTATAAAAATACGACTACATAGAAAAAATAAATTATTTAAACAAATGAAATATACACAATTTCAATGATAAAAGATTCTAAAATAGTCTAAAAGATTTAAAATCATTTTTAACGTTTTATGCCTAAATTTTATATTTATATTATAAAAAATGATAAACAGTATGTTTGAGTAACATCATTGGATTATTTAATAAACCTTGTATAATAAACCCAAAATAATTTTTAAGAAAATCCTTATTATTTCATCATATTACATTAACATCAAATAAAATTACCGATACTTGACGGAATCTTTTTAGAATAAACAGTAAATGAACTCTAACGTTATGCAAAAATAGCAGAACGCTATCGCATAAAAAATATGGAAGATAAATTGCCTATCCAGACTATTACCAAAACGTTGAAACCAGCATAGACGATAAAATATTTTTGAAAAAATGGCACGGGAGATATTCTGTACCACATTTTGAGTGTGTCCAAATACAGTTCTGAGTTTTTCTACTTTAGATCTATTTTAGCATTTTGATATGTCAATAAAGATGAAGAAGAATTGAATGCCTGGGTTTAGAAATTACTTTACACACGTCGCTCACTCCTTTCAACGTCATATATCAAAAAACTTGATTTTTCAGGAGATCGTTTTAAAAGTTTAAAAATATAATGAAATGTAATATGTATTAAAAATAAATATCAAGCCACTCATTGAACTTTTTACTGTGCAACAGATCTATTTAGGTGAAATCGGAAAGTTTTTTTTCCATTTGAAAAATATTTAATGTATTTAAAAAAATAATTAAACAATACCTTTTCTTCAAAATGCAAAAAACACTTTTGGCCCTGTAGTGGGTAAATATTAAGTTAAAAACATGCCGCTTTTGCTAGGATATAGTACATTTTTTGGGCATTCTAAAAACATGCACAACTGAAAATTGACGATTTTTGATATACGAGTATAACGTTGTTGAGAGGAGTAAGCGATATATGTATAACATTCACCACTCTACCCATGATTGACAATACGACCTTGTACACATCTAAATAAAAGGGTCCAACCATAGATGGCTGTTGTGAACTCAATGCGTCATGAGATTGATTATGCGTATCAGTTATCACGGGTAGAACGGCGAATGTTACAACTGTGTAAATAATGAAGAAAGAAAAAATGAATTATCAAGATCCAAGCACCAAGGATGAATTGCTGAGTCCTCGCAATACTTTCACAGATATAAATACGCACGTGTCTCGTGAAATTATAAAATAATGTCTTAAATTGATATAAAAATGAACAACCGAAATTTATGTTTTTTTTTAAATTATTTTTGGTACGTAACTGGTACCTAATGTAAGGACTGATCACCTTGCCATATAATAATCGATCAAATCAACTAACTTACCATCACGCCACTTCCCCGCAGGGGTGACCCTCCTGACCCGGCCGCTTTCAAGTATTTGATATACCTGATTGTTCCAAGTTTTCCTCGGTCTTCCTCTGGTTCTTTTTCCAACTACATTCGCCTCATAAATCTGTTTAACCGCTTTCCTCACGTTCCACATGTCTAAACCATCTCAACACACCTTTCTTAATTTTATCGATAATGCTTATCTCAGCCTTGCATTTCTTACTTATTTCATCATTCTAACATCTATCAAACGTCGTTTTGCCACACACTGAGGGATCGCATTTCGACATTAACATTCCATCAATTTGATTCAGTGCCCTATGCACCATTGAGTACTGATAATAGTAAATATTAGTGGATTTAAGCGAAAATCATTTATTATTTATATTTAATACAAGTCAGAGCTGTAGAATTGTTTCATTTAAGCGTCTGATGGATATTGTAAGAAATCAATCAATTTCAAGCTGTTCGGGTATTCGATGATATCCTCTTTTTCGAATTTAAGTTGACAAATCGAATAAATATTTTATTCCTTCGCGGGGAGATACTTGGGCATTAATAATTTATGAATACTCAAAACTTTTACTAAGATTAGCGGTAAAGCTTACATTCTGAACTCGCATAAACTTTCTTCCGTCTTTTAAACATCGGAATAAGGATTAGAATTATTGGAAGAGTAAAAACTTCAAAGTGAGTCCCAAATGTTCTGTTCAGCCAATATTTGAAGTAATTCAAGACTATTATTTTTTTGTCCGCCTCCGTAGTGTAATGGTCAGTACGCTCGGCTACCGTTCTGGAGGTCCCGGGTTCGATTCCCAAGGGGGGGTAAAATAAATATAAGTGATGTTTTCACTGTAATATTTATTCAATATTACCATGGACTGGTACCTGAAGCGGAGGGCTAATCACCTTTCCTTCATGTGTAAACGATCAAGATAACACTGCGTTAATATGACACAGTGCCCTATGCACCATTGGGGTGCGAATAAGGGTTTTATTATATATTTTTTTGACATCTCAACCCAAAAGTGTGGCGTTCTATTCTTTCTATCTACCCCTGCAGGAAGCGGCGGGGTTAGTTAGGTAGTTCAAATTAAAATCAACACAAAATGAATGCGGGAATCACCTAAGCTTAAATAACAACATTTTGAGTGTTCCAATACATGAAAACAATACTTGTGAACAAATATTTAGACGCATTCAAAATGTTGTAAATAAATTGAAGAATAAAATTATAAGCTAAAATAATAAAATGAGAAGGATATTTTCAAGCGTTTCTAATGTATGTGATTATAGTCCTGGATTAGGACCTCACAAACAAATGAATTTAGTTTCTGCTAAATAAAAAGCTTATTTCATCTCACCAATAGATGTCTCTAGTGAAATACTAGTGATTCAAGTGCTATGATTCGAAATTCAACAATAAATATAAAAGTTCCAAAAGTTGACTAGTGTGGTTGTCAATCATGGGTAGAATTGGTAAATGTTACACGCGTGTAAAGTGATCATTTTAACCATCCTGTCACGGTCGTGAGCCCCGTAAATGCTTAGACTTCCATATTCTTCATCATCTATGTTGAGATGTTAAAAATAGTATAAAAAATAACTCCTTATTGGAATAATCCCGATTTGTGAACAAGTATTTGGACATACTCACAATGTTGTAAAATTCTTTTTTTTAAATTAATGTTTCACATAGTAAATACCACTTTTTATATTAATAAAACATAAATTGAAAATTAATGTTTTATTAATATAAAAATCCTCCTCCGTAGTGTAATGGTCAGCATGCTCGCCTACCGTTCTGGAGGTCCCGGGTTCGATTCCCAGGGGGGTTTAATAAATATAAGTGATTTTTTCACTATGATATTTATTCTATATTACACTGGACTGATACCTGAAGTGGAGGGCTGATACCTTTCCTTCATATGTAATCGATCGAGATAACACTGCGTTTATATGATGCAGTGCCCTATGCACCATTGGGGTGTGGTAAGGGATTTATTATTATTAATTGAAAATGGATAGATTTTACCACAAAGTGACTGCCGAGTCAATTGATGTTATAAATTCGTTTGATGTTCCACTTATAATACGATTTTTAAAAACCTTTTTACTGGGAGATGATCACAGAGAATGAAAAGTTTCTTTTCAAATAAAAGAGTAAAGACAAAAGTTTTTTTTATTGAAAATGACAGAAAT